>NC_056745.1:1191182530-1191435030 GCF_019279795.1 Protopterus annectens
AAATATGTAGAAAAAAACACCTCAACAAATGCTCAAGAGTTCAGGTTAACCACGTCTTTCGCAAAAAATCGCAAACGAGATCTGGGGTATGTTAGGGGTTGGTGCATTATGGGTAGCGGAGGAGCTTGAGAGTTTTTCGTAGCCACAAACTTTAGTAATGTCCAAGATGGATCCAACGGTCAGACCAGCACCCAACAGCTGAGGACAGAATGAAAATTTACATCATCAGATCTAAAGTTGCAGTATGTTGTGTTGTACATAAAAGCAGTAGGAGCAAATCCACTGTTCCTTGATTGATTTGTGAGAAGGCCATTTGCAGAGGGTAAGCACTGGAATTTCTTCTTCATACAGGCCCAGTTTGGCACAGTTCTGAAAATCATGTTTTACTGTCTGTGCATGAAGGTATGCACAACTTCTGCTGAAAAACATCATGATGCCATGTGGGCCCCTCTCCTTCCTAATTTGTCTTTCATATATTGAAAAAGTAAACCTGAAGGCCAAAAATGCAAAATAATTTATTTATCAGACTTGCAGTAAAACTTATCTGTTAATTTTGGATACACAGACCACCCACACTGTTGAGGATGGTGAAGTGCTGATGAACAACTACATACGTTACATTTGCAGATTAGCTGAGGTGGTGAACACAAATCTGTTATACTTGACTCCAAAGACAATCTGCAATGGGTAACCAATTGCAAGGAATCTAAGCAGTAAAGCTCTTAATGTTTCTAGGAGGACACTGCTGAAAAATGGCTTGAAGACTACAGCTTGGAAAGGAGAGCCCTGAAGCATCAGGATACCAAAAGAAGCCAGATTCTTGCAACTGGTGTCCAAGCAATAAGACTTGGTGAGCAACTGAAATAACAACAAAGTGTCTGGGCACACATATTTCATACTGGACACATTCCCCTACTAAAATTGTCATTGACAACATTATCGAAGGGCAGTTTGCCAACTGATAGAAAAAGACAATACAGTTAAGCAATCCACCTAACTAGTGCTTGTTCAGCCACGATCAGACAATCCAAAAAACAGTTTTGTCTGCCTTCCTGAATTTGTACAACCTTCTTAAGTAAAACTTGGGCAGACAATGCACATCCAGGATATGAAGTTCTCTCTCATTCACTATCCTTTTCCTCTTCCTGGATTCTATCCTGTCAAAGAAAACAGGAAGCAGAAAGAACTACATAAAAATTACTGCTTCTTACAGGAAGGATGCAAGGTGTTGTGTAGCCTAGAACAGCAGCTCTATCTAAACAGGCTAGTAGTATCTTTGATTCCTGCAAAGAGTATGCTTACACACAAGTTAGCCTGAGCAATATATTTTTAAATATCAATCCACACTTACAAATCATAAAATAAGCTACATCTGTAGCTTAGTTTGTGATCTGTAAGACTGGAAAATAATGTATAGTCACATAGGAAAAATTAGCAAAAACATCTTGAAATGCATCCCAATTACTGTTCTTGTGTGATTCCTGCATCAACATGCAGTAATACACATTTTTTTTGGTCTTTCATCCCTACCTAAAACATCCATAAATCATATATTTTATCTGCATTTCAGTTAAATTAAAGATTGTTTTTGTTTTGTTGGTGACATTTTGGGTCCTGTGGCATTTTCTCCAGGCTCCATTAATTGTAGAAGAGCACACCAAAAGTAAAATGTTGCACTTCAGCGTCTCTTTTCTGGGAACATTTTGTTTACCCTTTTGCTTACTAGCAGTTTACAAGCTGTACATAAGAGCCTGTACTCCTGATTGCTGTATTGCAGTACTAACATTCTGTTTTAAAGATGAGGTACTTAGCTAATTTAATACAATAGTATATATGGGAAGAAGCATTTAATTTCACAATGAAGCGAAGTAAGAAGTGGAAATGCAATGAGAAGAACAGGAACCAATACTTTTTTTTAAATATATACACAGCTGCTTTGTAAAAATGTGTAAGATTTCTTTGAAGAAAATGTTCTGGGAAAATCATAAACATTCTTCACTGAGTAGATGTAAATTTTTGACCATTTTCTTAAATTATGTTAATATAATCTGGGAATTTATTCTGACAGCTGTGTAGTAAACTATTGTTTTAGAAATAGAGCCAGTTTCATTTCTGAGTCATTTTAGTCCTAGGAGGTGTAGCCCCCCCATGCCTATACATATTTTTTAATATGTGGCCTAGTTTTACCATAGAGGGGTAGGTCTCGAAAGGAAGGGCATTCCTAAGAATGAGATTTAAAATGTCACGCTGCTCATATTCATGGTTTCAGAAAATGCTACAGCAAGTTCACTGGCATCGGTGTTATTTTTTTAAACAGATGATGCAAACTGCATAGCTGGCATTTTCTTAGGTAATATGATTTTATCTTTGCTAAACAGTGTTTAAAAGCTAATGTTAATGTACTACTGTCAGTGTTATTTTTTCTTCTTCTCAGTAGGTCAGTATGATACAAGCGTGTAACAGAGAATCTGCATAAAACAGGTTTTTGTTTTAGGATTTTCATGAATATTTTATTCTCAGTATTGAGCAGTGGTATGTAGGAAATCAGTTGGGTACAGTGTTCACGTGGTTTAAGGATAGCTATGGTAATGGCATTATGCTCAAGAATCTGGGTGGAGCAACAATTAATTTACTGTGCTTTGTAATATGCACCTAAAGGCAAACATAAGTTGTACTTAGGCAAGGTTTTATAAATGTCTTTGGGTAATCCAAGTGGTCCAGTGTTATGCTTTAAGATTTTTAGAGCTCTCTACTGAGTTGTCTTCACATCAGAAATAAAAATACTGCATATCTGTCAGATTATGACTACACTCGTACATAGTAAAGCACATTACATGAACATAAGGTTGCAATATGGCATGGTAACAGGAACAGTTCCTTCACACAATCACAGCAACAGCAGAGGGGGAAGGTAGTGGTCACAAAGTTCATTGCGACCTTGAGAACACCATCACCAATGAAGCCGTTGATCTATATATCACTGACTTTGACTGGTATGCCAACCAAGAAGCATGGGACCTGGCCAACTGGTTTCACATTCGTTCAACACAGCTAACTGGGGAATCCTTCCAAGTATCATGGGCATGGAAAGGACCAATTACAGAGTCTATGAAAATGCTAAGAAACATCTGCTTGCTTGAGCTAGGGTTACAATGGAAACGCAAAACACAAGCTATAAATTCAACAGCTGGACATTTTCAAAATATATAACTGGCAACATCTCAGATATCTGAACTAAAACGTTCAGTAACTTTGTGATTAGACCAGACTCTTAAGGGTCATAGAAGTAAAGGAGAAATTATAGAAATATTACTGCTGATAAATTAAAAAGTGGGTGGGTCAGTCTGAACTTAATGACTCAGAACTTTATTCTTCTAGTCAAAAGAATATTAAGTCACAAGCATCCATATAAAACTGATTTACCTACAGTAGCAGGGAAAACCTGTTGTTAGTAAAAAAAAAAAAAAAAATATATATATATATATATACATCTATTCAATCTCTCATATGAGAAGGAGAGGGGCACATCAGTAGGTTCTGTACTAATGTCAATGTTGCTGCTACACCTTTGAAAACTACAAACAATGGACAGTTTGTTAATCACACAAAGACTATGGAATGTGAAAAAAATCTATTCCAAAATAGCTGGAACTGCATTGTGTTATGGCTAAATTAATCAAATATATTGCAGTTGTTGCTGTTTGTCTTTCGGCTTTTTCCCAGTAAGGGGTCGCCACAGAGGAACTCCGGTCCACTAATGACTGGCAGCAGATGTATTGTGGTGGTTGATGGAAATGAGATATAAGGGCTGTTACTAGACTTCAGTAGCATGGGCATCTTTATAAAAGGGTACTATATCAGTAAAAAGAACAATGAATAATAAAGGTGTAGATGTAGCATGCATTCACAGGGACAAACAGATTTTGGGAAAATGCTGCATTTTGTTGAAATTGTACCTAGCTCAGCCTATGATATAATAACTGGGAAGTATTTCCCTCACTAGTTTATGGAATAAAGGAAACAATGGGAAGGAGGCAACTCTTCTGATAGGTTATACCAAGAGCATAAAGGGGAAAACATGCTAGGGGACCAGTCAACAACCACAGACATTAGGAAATGTGAGTATCATAGAAACCGAGGATTGTTACTTTAAAGTAGTAAACACATACAGATTAGGATAAGGACAGGAGCAGAGGACCTTATGCCCCTTCTAGGGATTTATCAACTGATCCTAAGACCAGAGTCACCAGTCATTATAGACTGCTACCACTGAATCACAAAGGAAAGCAGTTCAGGAAGAGATAAAGATGATGCTACGCCTGGGGGTGATTGTAGAATCTAAGACTGACTGTCCTGAAACAGGGCAGAACCATAATGTTCTGCAAGACTTCAGGAAATTAAACAGTGTTTATTAAGTCTGGCACCTGTTTTTTGTCCAGGATAGATGACATAATAAAGGTGATAGGGAAAGCAAGGCTCTTGAATATACTGAACTTAACAAAAGGGTGTTGACAAATTCTCCTGATGGAAGAACCTAAACAGCCTTCTACTACTGAAATACAACACCTCACCCCTTTGGCTTACAAAGTGCTCCAACCACTTTCCAAAGGTTGATAGAGAAAGTCCTGAAACCTCTCTCTGAGTATGTTGCTGCATATTTAGATGACAATTATATTTGCTGAAGGCTGGGACTCTCACCTACCCAAAGTACAGGCTGTACTAATATTTCTTAAGGGGAAGTAGGGTTAACAGTAAATACCTCTAAAATTAAAGTGGGCATGATGGAGGTTAAATATTTGGGGCACATAATAAGAAGGGGTCAAGAGAAAATAGATGTAATAAAGAACTGGCCAATCTGAGAGATGAAAAAACAGGACAACTTTTTTCCAGTCAAAAGTTACACCACGCTTTGCAGTATGAACTGCCCACTAAAATGCTGTACTAAAGAAAATAAAATGGACAACAACGCCAAAGACCGAGTTAAAACAACTAAAAAGAAATCACATGTTCTGAACTAGCAACTGCATCTTCTAACTAAACAATTTGTAGTGTATGCGGTTGGATCTGATATGGGCCTGAGTACAACTCTTTTCTCAAATGTTTGATGGGGAACAGCACCCTATTTGTTCTTTTAGGAGGAAACTACTCAGAAAGAAAGCAACTCCTCTACCATTGAACAGGAGTGATTAGTCATTAAATGGGCAATGAGATCACTTAGATATAACTTGTGTAGTACAGAATTTATCTTAATAATTAATCTTTCTCCCTACAGTGGCTAAATAAACAGAAATAAACATGAAATTATGCAGATGGGCATTATCACAGCATCCTTTTAAATGTAAAATACATCACAGACATAGGTCAAATAACAAATCCGTAGATGGTTTGCTGAGGGCACACATACCATTCTAATGACCTAAAACTGATGGCAACATTACTACTAATTACAGCTGATAAGATGCACTCATTTGGTTCTGTCTGCTCTTACAGGCCTTTGTGGCTGAGACAGTAAGAAGCAATGAACAAATGTTTGATATCTATGCAACCATTTAAAGGATAACAACAGGATATTAAAGCAGACTGCTCAACCTGCTGTCTCTTTTAGCCCCATTGTTTGCTACAGCCACAAAAAAATCATCACTACAGCTTTAAAAAGTAATGCAGTCAACTGTTTTACCTCTCAGGCTACTTACCTTTCCGTACTGTTTTACTTTCACTTTGTAAAACAAGTTGAAAACCCCCCTAGCTGGCTCTTAAATGATGATGTAACATCTGCCAGAGCTCTTGCTGAAGTTATCCGAACAATTCCTCCCCCAAAGTGATGTACGCGCTGCCTGATTTGCATGTTCTATAGAACAGCCAGTAAACCTCCCAAATTGTGATGTCAGAGCTGCCTTGCCCAGCCCACTCTTAACCTAATATTACTGGGTATATGCTGTGTGGAACTCGTTTTCTGTGTAAGTGTACCCTGTCAACTGCATTTATCTGAGGGATTTGAGGAAAGTTTGCATTGCCTGCATATTCTCCAGCTTTTTGTGTGTGTGTGTGTGTGTGTGTGTGTGTGTGTGTGTGTGTGTGTGTGTGTGTGTGAATGCACGCAGGGGGGCCTGTGTGTGTGTGTGTGAATTCATGCAGGGGGGCCGGTGTGTGTGTGAATGCAAGTGGGGGGGGGGGTCGGTGTGTGCATGTGTGTTTCATTACAGCAAAAATGTCAAACTAATATCAATTGATTTGCTACTCAATGCTAGAAGTCTAAACCTCAAAATGCACTCTCTCGAGGCACTCCTAAAAATGAAGAACATAAATATCTGTGCAGTAACTGATACCTGGTTCAAGGCTTCAGAGAGCACCCCTGTAATACCAGGCTACAATTTTTACCACACTTTTCGGCCACAAAACCAAGACCGAAACACTAATGGTGGAGGAGTGTCCATATTCACCAAGGATATTCACACCTCCAGGCTAGTTGCCCAACACAATGCATCTGAAATTCTCCAGGTGCAACTAACACTAGGTAAGACTGCAATCCAAATTGTAGCTTGCTAGAGATCCCCCACCATGCCCCAAGATTCTCACTACACCTTTCTAAACATACTGGAAAATATTAAGATACAACCAAACACCCTAATACTGGGTGATTTCAACTACCCTGCCATTAACTGGGAAAACTACTCGGGTACCAACTCCTTATCCCAACGGTTCATGGAATTCATAAATTCCAACGCCCTGGATCAACTAATCCATTGTTCCACCAGGGGAGCCAATATCCTAGACCTGGTCATTACCAACATGGGAGAGAGATGCTCCACACCAGTGGTCACCCCCTCATTGGTCAGGTCTGACCATAAGCAAATCACCTTTGACATCCACACCCCACCACCACCCCCCAGTAAGGAAACCTCCTTAAAAAACTTCTCCAAAGCCAACTTCATGCTACTGAAGTCAGAAGTGACAAACTTCACAACACCCACGCAGACGGGATCTGGAAGTTCGACTGCAGAATCCTACACTAAGGCACTGTACGAGCACATTCACTCGTGCACGAATCGTGCCATCCCAAATAGAACCAAGATGCTCTTCTCCAAAAAAAGGAAGCCAATCTGGTGGTCCCCTGCTATAAACAAACTATACAACAGAAGGAAGAAACTGTTGCAGAAAAGAGGAAAATCCCAGGATGCAAAAAACTCCCTCACCAGCCTCAGTAAGAAGCTGAGATCCCTCATAAAATCCTCAAAAGCTAGTTATGAAAATAAAATTGCCAAAGATTCCAAAGACAACCACAAGGCGTTCTATAGTTATGTCAAGAATCTAAATGGCAATGCTCAGATCTGCTCTGAGCTACAACAGAATGGCATTAAATATACTGATCCCAAGGATATTACCAATATCCTGGCAGATCAATTTAGTGCCAAATTCACTCCCCCTCTCACCCCCCTAAAGGGCCCATCTCAATACCAAAAGATTGCCAAATTCCGATAATCATGGCCACACAGGTAGAAACCGCACTCTCCAAAGCTAAGAATACAGCATCCATGGGACCAGATGACATCCCAGGCTGTGTACTACATGAACTACAAAATGAACTGGCACCTCACCTAAGTGTCATGTTTAATCATAGCCTCAGCTCAGGCTTCGTGCCCACTGAGTGTCACACAGCTACAGTTATCCCGGTCCACAAGGGAGGATCTGCCTTGGATCCCGGGAACTACCGTCCCATCAGTCTGACAAGCCTGATCTGCAAGGGCATTGAACGCATTATCATGGAACTTATAAACAAAGACATTGACAACCTTCAAACACTGGACCCCACCCAGTTTGGGTTTGTGAAGGGCCGATCTTGTCTCCTGAATCTGATTGACTTCTTTGAATCAGTCTCCAGAGCTGTGGACGAGGGTAAGGTGGTCCACACAGCCTATCTGGACCTCGCCAAGGCCTTCGACACCATCCCCACTCTGGAATCATAGATAAACTTACTAAGCTGGGCATAAATCCCTACGTCACTCAATGGGTTGCCAACTGGCTTACTGACAGAACCCAGACTGTAAAAGTAGCCAACTCCAAATTCAGCTCCAGACAAGTGACAAGTGGAGTACCTCAGGGTTCAGTCCTGGGACCACTCTTGTTTGGCATCTACTTCTCTGAAGTACAGGCCAACACTAAGGGACTCTGGCTAACAAAGTTTGCAGATGACTGCAAACTGGGAGCCATTACTGAATCCCCAAATGATGTGGATATTCTACAAAAAGGCCTTACAGAAATAGATGCCTGGTGCCAGAGCCATGGGCTCAAGCTTAATGCCAAGAAATGTATAGTTATCCCCTTTGGAAAAAAACATGTACCCATGAATTACCACATAGGTGGCAGGACGCTAAACATCGAAAGAGTGATGAGAGACTTAGGGGCACAGGTGGACAGTGGTCTCACTTTCGATAACCACATCGCCACAACAGTCAGGAAATCATATGTGGCACACCTCATCACTAAGCGCTTTTCATCCAGAAAAAAGGAGGTCATTGTCCCACTGTACTCATCCCTCATTAGACCCATTATAGAGTATAATGCCCCATTTGGTATGTATCTCACAAGACATCTGCAACAGCTGGAAAGGCCACAGAAATACCTCACTAAAAGAATCACAGACCTAAAGCAGATGCCATATGCTGACAGTTTAAAAAAACTCCAGCTATACTCTGTGGCATATCGTCTACTCAGAGGTGATCTCTGTTTAACATACAAGGCCATGTCAAACCCTGAGCTGCTGGACATGCTCCACTTAAAGAAATCCCAATCCCTCAGAGCCACACGCTCCAGGGATCTAAACCTTGTCATTACAATGAACAAAACATGCTGGAGGGATAGGTTCCTGACCCAGAGACTCCCCATACTCTGGAATAGACTGCCCATACATGTCAAGCAGAGCGCCTCATTGGCCCTCTTCAAAAGGAACCTTGATGATTGGATGGGAGATAGGAAATTCACCCAGGGGATCATGTCAGTCGCCCTGCTAGACAGAGGCCCAGAGAAGTAAATATTGTGGGAAGAAATATCCAGGGAATTGGGAATTGTTATGGCTAGGCTTGCATAGGCCCTAGGGGCGATAGCCCAGTACCAACCTATGAACCTATGAATTTTCTGAAAAGCCCTACTGATGTGACAAAGCACAGTGAGGAAGTACAAGCAAAAGTACAGGAAAAGCTGCATAATTTTAAAAATGACCATGCATAGACATTAACTGCATCTTTTTACATAGGAAGCAGATGTTTGTCACAATTAATAGAGAACACTACATAAGGTTACATGAGAGATTGTAATTTTGTTAAATTACCACTTAAAAAAACTTGCAACTGCTATCATGCAAGTCCTTGAAATATATTGTTTTTATAGTCTATCATTTGTTAGCTTTTTAACCACAGTGTAAGGAAAAAACTGGGAGTTTGGTTTGCAAAGAAGTGATTTTTTCCCAATGCTATAGAGCTTGGATCTAAATTTGACAGGAGGATTGCAACAAAAAAGTGTCCCACTGTAAGGAAGGAAAGGCTGTGAGAAGCAAACAGTACATTAGTCTGGTCACCTGCTGTGAGCTGTCAGTCACATGCAGATAATGGGTCAAATTACCCATACCTCTTTGACAGCTAGGGAAGGTAGGTGTGAAGGGGGAGGGGACTTACCTTGAAGAACTAGATTTCTTTTGTCAAGCCTGAATTCAAGTTAGCATTTCTAAGACAAAACAGCAATAAAATGCACTTTTCAGTTCTGTTCTGTGGCATTTGCACTGCTTGGATTTGAAGTAGTAATTGAAAAAGGATAAAATGTTAACCAAAACTAGGTGTTTACAACACAGCAGTGAATGCCTGTAAATGAGTGCAGTGACAGGAGCTCTAGGGAAATAGTGGCAGATGTGATGCAATATTTTTGAGACAAACAATGCATACTGGGATACATAGAGGCAGACTAAACTTTTGGAATTCCTTCAATATGCCAGACCCCATGTGGCCAGACTCAGAAATTATGTATAAAAATATCTAAAAACCTGTAAATAGTCCCAGAGTGGTGTTAAAATGTAGGAAACACCAAACCATGATGAAATAAACATGTTTTTTGAGTCTGAGGATGTGGCTGTCCTTTAAGAGAAAAAAGTTGTTTTTTTGGACTCCAGCCTGTATGTGAGAGAGTAAGGGAGGCTTAGCACCTATGGATAAATAGACTGTGATTCTTAAATCAATCACAAAAAAATGCTTCAGGTGAACTCAAGTGACTAAGAACGGACAAGAGCAGTGGACATCTTTTAAGTAGAAGGCAAATCTTAACTTATTTTTTCAAGGAAAAGTGTTGTAATATAGAGCCTAAATGGCAGAGCTGGAGTCTCGCAAAAACAGCCCAAAGCTGAAAGGCGAGGATGACCAAACAGGGTCACAACTAAAACAAGCACTGTGTCCTCCTTTTCTCCTGGCACTTTCTCCACTACAACAATGCCTCACTATGTCTCAGTCCAGTCAACATTAGCATTTTTGCCTTAGAAAACAACACACATTTTAAAGCTCAATCTGTGCATAAAATGAGCTAGACATGTTCTTAAAGAGGAGAAATACAGGAGGTAGTTTGTACATATTTTACTAAAAGGTAAAGAAACTTATTTAGAATTACATATGCCTAGGTAATGAAGGCATTTCAAGGATTTTAATCAGAAGCCACATTACTATCAAGACATTAGATCATTAACACCTGTGTGGTATGGAATGTCACATTTGTAGCAGCCTACGCACATCTTGCATTCCAGAGCACTGTCTGAAACATACACTTAAAAAGTATAAGATAATAAATGTAAATATTTTGTGGATAAAAGCTATTAAAACTGTACAAAAAGCAACGTAATCAGTGAGTATTCTTTCCAGTACTAGCAGTCAGTGCATTCACAGACTTTTCCATAAATACTGCAATAACCCATAGCTGGGTGTGGGTAATGCTGGATTTACCCATGGTTGGTGTGGTTTGGTCATGAGGGCAAACAAGGCCAACCATGGGTAAATCCAGCATTACCCACACCCAGCAGTGGACTATTGCTATTATACAATGATATTACTTAAGAAAAAAGTTATTTTTCTTAAGTAATGTCCTTGTATAAGGGCACCATTCTGCTCTTCCACGTTCTTCCCCGGGTATCTTGGGCTTTCCTGCTGTACTACATATGCGTATAGGGCTTTCATTCCCACACTTATGCAATACATCAGTGCTATGTGCAAAGGAAGCAACAGAGAAAGGAAGATTTCTGTTGTCTTTTTTATTTATTTATTTTTTTTAAATTAAAAGTCCATACCAACTTTAAAAGCAATGGTCCTTGGCTCCTTTTCTTCGGTAGAAGCTTTAAAACGAGATAGTCCCAACATTACAGAGTGCATTGGGTACAAAACAGATACACGAAAAAAAAAATTAAGGATTAAGAAGAAATGCTACCACACACTCCTTGAGCAACCTGCCCATCCTCTTGTCTGGCTACCGCTGTAACCCAATGCCTAAAGAAAAGATACTACCGATTTTCTTCCTTCCACTTCCCCACAACCTTAGCGATGAAGGATTTGTGAGGCAGTCGAATGAAGCAGAAAGGAACAGTATTTACTTTGCTTCCAATGAACTCTGTAATGTTGGGACTATCTTGTTTTAAATTGTGAACAGGTTTGTTTGTTACAAGTAATCTGAATAAGGCTTTACCATGAACAACTTCACTAAGTAGGGATTACTGGAAGCACACCATCTTTGACACTTTTTATTATGTCGGGGGAGTGGTTATTGGCTACATATCTGTTTCACTGATTTCAGGAAATATGTAAACAAGCTTCTTCTGGAGAACAGGAGTGAAGAACCATTGGTTTTAAAGTTGGTACGGACTTGTTATAGCAGTAACGCATCACTTTTTTAATTAAAAAAAAAAAGACTTTCAACATATGGGGGACACAGGACAGAGAAAATAAAAGGATAATCAGGTATGTTTCTCTAGTTTTGCATAATGTACCTGATTATCCTTTTATTTTTCTCTGTCCCATCTCTCTCGGTCTGAAGTTCCCGGTTTTGTAAGTTTATTATTATTACTATTTTTTTAAATAAAAGTATTATTTTATCGCATATATATCCGCGATGGTGCAGCGGTAGCGTTGTTGCCTCACAGCATGAGGTTTTCCTGTTCGATTCTCGGCTGGAGTGCCTTCTGTGTGGAGTCTGCATGTCCTCCCCGCAGTCAAGTGGCCTCCGAAAGACATGCGTGAATGGGCGTGCCTTCGCTAAACGTTGGGCATTGGGCTGGCAACTCTGCACCATAAAAATCTACTGCCAATCATTAGCGGACCGGAGTTCCGCTGTGGCGATCCCTAACCAGGAAAAGCCGAAAAAACAAACATTAATGGAAGAAAGTCCAAGCGACCTGACCTTTTCCATTGGTATATGCTTGATTTACAACAGGCATGCTGCTTGGCCTGACCAATTAGCGTGCTTGTTTTTGAATGTTAATGGCCAGTCACTGTATAATATATTATAATGCATACAAACTACAAATTATATTTTTTCTAAACTTTCATAAACATATTTCATATCTTGAAAACTATACAACCTAGACATCTATTGTTAGAACATTTTTATTAACCAGACATAAGCTTTCACATGACAACAAGAAATTTCTGTAAGTGAATGTTTACTGACCTATTTACAGAAATATGAAGACATACGTTTAATTACACAATTAGCAATACAAATCCTGGATATCTATTAAGATGTGCAACTTACAGTGCAAATATTAAAGATAATTTTCTTCATCATCATCTAAGGTTTCATCTAATGTCATGCAACAGTTTGTAAGTCACATGTTTTTGAGGTATTACGTACATATGGAAATATTGCTTAACTCCAGAATTACGAACAACTAGTAATATTTCTAGTAGAGTGTGCTACAAACCAGCATTAATACATATGGAAATAATGCTCAACTCCAGAATTGCTAACAAACAACTAGCAATATTTGCAGCACAGTGTGCTACAAACCAGCATTTTCAGTGAATTGCCCTGTCTACCATACTGATTTTTCAAACCGTACAACTTAATAAAATACAGGTCTCTCAGTTATGAAAATATGAACACAAATGTGAAAATATAAATAATAAGTGGCAAACAAAGGTTAATTTCTCCAGTACAGGACATCCTAGACTAACAATCTTAGTGATACTTTGTTAATAACTCCTTGCCCTGTCTAATACTGCCTATTATCTCGTAAGCCACTTAGTTAAAGAAGTCAAACCCAAAAAGATTTTGGATGCCATAACGAGGGTGTGGGTGTGAACTGGAAGTTTATAAAAAAGGTGTTTTAGGCTTGAGTGAGCTAATGTGCCATGTATCCCCCCACACACAGACACATGTACGGGTGTACTACATTTAATCTAAAACACCTAATGTTGATTGCAATGACAATGACCACAAAAGGTCAAAACCAATGTAACAGATACAGCAATACACATGCGCTGAGAAACAGACCCTGCGCATGCAAAATCTGCTTTCCAAAAAACTAACAAAACATTGCTTTTCTGCAGGGGAGCCAGCCTTCCTGCATCCCATGCTAATTATATATACTAACTCAGATCTCAAAAACATCAGGTAAGAGCAATTGTCCCAAACCCTGGATTTGTGTGATCTTGCACATTTGTCGATCACTTGCCTAGTCAGCCATATACGGTTGGATTAGGCACCTTTTGACCTATCTCACAACTGACCTATTCAATAGCACCCATATACAGAAGTGTTAAAAAAATGCAAGATAATATCAATGCCTTTTTTAATTCAGTATGAAATACTTTAAGCTGTTAAAGAGTTAACAGAAGCACTACATTCACTACAACTATTCAGGCAATCTGGAAAGGCTGGGATTCTCAACTTACACAGCTCATTCACAGGAATATTTACTTATAGCTAGCCAAAAATATTTGCAAATAATACTACAAAGCTAGTTCAAAGGGACTATCCAGTTCTGAAATAAAGGAGTTTTAGTATTTGTTTGACTTTCACACAGGGTCAATGAATGGTCTAAATATGAAAATGTTTAAAAAGTACAGAGCCAAGTATCAATTTAGCATTGATTTTTACTTTGTAAAGTATTTGGAAAACACTAAATGCATTGATCCGATGATAATGTGGCGGCTGCAAAGTCTGCATAATATCCAAGCAACCAGCATGATTAAGCTTCCTCTCTGTGCTGGGAAATGGCTGCTTTCAAAAGGAGACCATAAGCAGGATGACTTCAGGCTGGTTTATATTGGATGGGGAAGACCCAGAAATAACACAGAATCAAATAACTAAAACAGCTAACAAACACATAAACATAACAGAATGAACAATTAATAAAATTAGAAGTCTCTGTCACTTATTCTCATCAAAAAGAAATGCTTATAATGGATGCAGAACTTGAACATAAAGTTTTACAGAAGTAAACAAAACAGAAGGCATGTATACACAGAGTAAAACAGCGCACAGTTTCAAATTAAGAGAGAATCTTGGGTCTATATAAGAGCCTGCTAATACAAACTATATATATATATGGGTTCACTACATCATCTCGAAAGTTTGAAATATCGAATTTCAAAATCCTGAGACTATGTAGCTGAAACCCCTAAATACCAAAAGACCAGAAACACGAAATTCAAAATCCCGATGTTAGGAGATATTGAAGTAGTGCTTCTCATGTTGCGGTTTGTTGATGGATAGTTGGAAGTTCAGGTAAGTATCTACGTGTAAGTGCGTTGGTTAGGGGCTTTAGTGTGTGTCAGTGTGTGTTGTGACTGTGATATGTGTGGGTCAGGGACTGTAAAATGTGTGTGTGTGAGTTTCCCTTGTGTGTCAGTGTTATCTCAGAGTTAATATATTTAAGTAGGGGGGTGTGGGGGTTTACCCACAGTAGTGGCGCTGCGGTAGCGTTGTCGCCTCACAGCAAGACGTTGTCCCATTCGATTCTCAGCTAGAGCATCTTCTGTGTGGAGGCATGCATGAATGGGCGTTCCTTCGTTGAAGGTTGTGCACCAGGGCTAGTAACTCGGCATGTAAAAATCCACTACCAAACATTAGCGGGCCGGAGTTCCGCTGTAGCGACCCCTAACCGGGATAAGCTGAAAGACACAACAGGGGGGTGTGGGGGGTGCATGGGGGCTGGCCCCCTGCTTATTTGTAGTGTAGGATGATATGTTTGATTGTGGGGGAAGTTGTGTGCATGTGTGTGCTGTATGTGTATTGTACGTTCGGTATTTAGAATTTTGCTCTTCTGGTCATTCGGCATTTAGGGGTTTCAGATACACAGTCTCGGGATTTTGAAATTCGATATTCAAAATTTTGAGATTATGTAGTGAACCTATATATATATATATATATATATATATATATATATATATATATATACACACACACACACACACACACACACACACACACACACTCAAAGTCAGAAGAGGAAGAAGCAAAGGCCTACCAAAGTAACAGGCAGCAGATCTGGCAAAACTTGGAAGGAAGGTGTGGACATCAAAAGGCACTCATGCAGGGCACCCAAGATGAAGAGACAGTCTTTTGTTCTGTGGGAATGCTACCACACCCAATGACTGACACAGCAACAAAAACATAATGTTGTAATAGGGCAAAGATATTAAGAAACATACCAAGATCTTTTTGACAATTCTGCAGAGTGCCTTTAGTAGATATATTTAACCTCCTTAGGCATTTCACTGAAAAAATGTCAACAGATTTTCACCACTGTAAGATCACTGTTATGGCTTTCAGTGATGACATACAATGCATGCTTTATGCACAGACAAATCTTCAATGGTGTTATACCTAGTGACCAAAGCACAGCTTACAGACGCAATGCAAAATTCTGAAGACAAGAGGGAAAAAAAGTGACCATAACCATTTCAGTAACACAAAATAAAGACCAGAAAATACAGGTTGTTTTTTTTTTCACTGTAAAGCCTGTCTCTTTAAGAGAGAAGGATAAAACACTGACTATGATCCAAGATTCAAACAGTAGTTTGGGAGCTGGAAAGGACAGATGTGGGAAGATGGAAGTGAGTGGTTCAAGGTGACTCACCCGTCCTGGTGAGGGAGAGGTAGTTTTGGTTTGTTAATTACCACCATGCATGCAGGTACTTGCAAAGCAGCAGAAAATCCAGGATTAAGGATGTGAGCTTGGAGACCTCACAGCAGTGTTGGTAGAAATCAATAGCAAAGTATGTGAAAGGTAGAAGCAATCAATGGACTGAGTGGGTGATGGACTCCCGACGGCAACACAGGTGTTAATATCAGCTAGTGGAGGGGGGGTTACAGACTTAACACAATGTTGTTATTGCTGACACGAGAGTGAGGGCACAGACCTAGATGATGAACCCTCTGCCTAGCTTTCAGTTCTGTGCTGGAGATATCCAGTATGGAGGAATGAATGAACTGAAGACTGACAGGCTGACACTTGAACGTCAGCAGGTGAACAGATAAAGAAAGCAGAGACAGGAAAACATTTTTATTCTCAGTTACTGTTCCCCCATCAGCTGCTGAAAGATGCTTTACAAGTTTAAGATGGCATTATATGTTGCTGTACTACAGCTGTATAACTGATTAAGTGTTCTGGTACTTCCATATTTTGTTCTTCAGCTCCAGTAATATTCAGCTTTCTATCTGATGGAGATTGCAGACCATGGTGTGTGAATTATGTTTGCCATCTGCCTCGATTCTCAGCTGCTAAAGTTGGTCAGAAAGCAAATCAAGTTCAACTTTTGTGATTGTACCAGACTGTTTTTAATTTTTTTAGCTGCAATTATACGGTGGACTGAAATTCTTCGTTAAGGAAGAAAGCAGTAGTAATTCTAACTTGCAGGAATTTAGCTGAAATTCTCATAGGGAAGCTTGAATCTGTCCCACCCCCTAAACACCCTTTTTATTTCCAGGCTTAACATAGTTGGCTGACAAGCAGCCACCTGACTCCATCATCTAGCAACTTAGCTGAATAAGCCCCATATCTACAATGGACTATCTCTATGATGGAACCAGTTGAAAAAAGGCCATCTACAATGGACTATGTCTATGATGGAACCAGTTGAGAAAAGGCCACCTTTAATATACAAGTATCACCTGTATATGAAAAGCTAATGGAAGTGCTGAGAAAGCATAGAGGTCTTACTTAGTCTGTGTGTTTTCTTTTTTAAACCTCCTCCCATTTTAGCAAGCAAATCTGTATGTAAGAAAGATGTAGATACACATGCAAACACACACCCGTCCCTTCCACTCTGCTCAAACTCTTGAAGTCCACTCATTCATCTGTCTCCACAAGTGATAGCCATGAAAAAAGCACCTCTCATAATGGAAAGGGAAAGTAAAGTAAAATACACTGAGTTCCCTATTTCTGTGTCCTCTTATCACCAGGCCACATTTATACCATGAGCATGGTAAGGGTGGGGTTTATGATGGTAAGGTAGAGAAAAGCATGAAGTGCCTCAGATATCTGCAGCGTGAAAACAATCTCAAACTTTAGATTCTAAGATCTATAAGTGATGCAATGTCTGACATCAATATCCTTCCTATATGGCTAGTACAGATTACTACGCATTCACATTAAACTTAAGGACAGCCCAAACAATGTGCATACATAGCAAACCTACAGGGAACCTTACGTTAGCAAATATACTAATATTATCTCTAATGGCATCCACAGATAGACCTACACTGTACTATTTGTTTGTAAATACGTAATGCAAACATTTAAGAACCTACAATAGCAGCATATCTTCAACTCACTCTCTGTCATTAAACAACATTGCTTGGCTGTTTGTTAGTAAATTATATGAATCACAGGAATTGCAAGGCATTGAGACCAGAGGCCAAACTTTTCAAGGAGGGCAAGCCTTACAGAAAGCTTTCCAATAGTGTAAACTCTTTCTGTTGTCAGCAAAAACTAAGTTGGGCAGTATACTGTTACAATATTACAGAATGGGCTGAGGACCTCATATAAGAGGGTCTATGTTATAACAGCGAACGATCAAAAGATTGAACACTGTTATATCGACCACAAAAGAACGAAAATAAAAAAAGAGTGAACAGCCAGAGCAGCGAATTTTTTTCCCAGTGAAAAAATTTGCTGTTCCCCAAAAAAAAAAAAAAAAAAATACACTAAACACTATTTTAACTGGGGGGGGGGGGGCTACGCCCCCACACCCCCCTACTTAAATATACCAACTCCGAGATTGTACTACAGTGCCGAAAACGGCAAAGTGACAGAAGCGGCCAAGCAACTTCTTTCCTAGGGAAAGAATTTGCTTAAAAGCTGCTTTGTCATTTTGCATTTTCGACATTTACAGTTCGACGAAGATGCATTCGACATAATGCATCTTCGTTCTTCTGACAGGAACCCATATAAGAGGCCATTGGAAGTCCTGTTCCATAAATTAGATGTGCAATAAATGTAGTCAACAAACAATAAATCAATGAAGGGGCCATAAATACTGAACCCTCAGACTGCTTTAAGAGGCACCCCACCCCAGATCAGAAGCTCCTGTCAATAGCTTGAGTAGGGGTAGGAGTCCGAAAAGGTGGGCCTGGATTGAGGGAGATCTGCTGAATCCACCAGAGAAACTCGAGTTTGAGACAAAGGAGTAAGGGAACCAGAAATTCCAGAGGGTGGCAATGCTGGAGCCAAACCATCTTTAGGTACCATTGTAGCTGCCTCATATGAAGCTTGGCAAAGGGAAGCATGGAAATGGTAGATGCTATGAACTCCAGGGCTCGGAGAAATTGCCTTGCAGGAATTAGAGAAAGGGGAAGTAGAGACAGGAAGTAGGTTGTCAGAGACAGAACCTTGGGATAAGGAAGATTAGCCAACATTGGAATGGTTTGGATTGTGCAACCCAGACAAATCTGGTCTTCAGAAGGAATCAGAACAGACTTATTGAGATTGATGGTGAATCTCAGACAGCAAAGAAGGATCATGGTGAAGTGTAAATCCTGCAGAAGCCTGGATTGAGAAGGAGCCTGAAGAAGCAGGTCATCCAGATATGGAAATATCTGGATTCCATGAAGCCTGCAAAAGGCTATGGACAGGGGCCACACATTTGGTGAATACCCATGGGGCCAAAGAAAGATCAAAGGACAGGGGAGAAAACTAAAAATGACAGGAAGAAACAGAAATTTAAAAACTTTCTGAATAGAGGGTGACTGGGAATATGCAGACAGTCATCCTTTAAGTCTAGGGAAACCAAAAAAGTCTGGGGAAGTAAGAGAGGAAACATAGCCTGGAAGGAAAGCACTGAGAAAGAATGCATCTTCAGAAAAGTGTTGGGAAAGGAGAGGTCTTGGACTGGTCTTCCAGGACCCCTCTTTTTTGGAAACCAGAAACATTCTGCAGAAAAACCCTGTTCCTCTTTGTGATTCTGGAATGGGTTGGATGGTGCCTTGATTCAGTAAATCCTGTAAGACCACAGAAAAATGAGGAAGGTGGTCTGGAGGAGGTTGAGGAAGACCTGAGAATGGGGGAAGGGATTTCCATACCATAAAATAACCATGATGGATAGTGGACAGAGCCAAGGAGTGTGAAGTAATCTGTTGCCAGAAAGGAACAGACGAGAACCTGTCTGAGGGGAAAGGGGAGAAAGTATATCACATGGAGACAGATTTATCTTGAAAAGTGGTATTTTGAGTTTCAGAATTCTGGGTGAGTTTATCAGAGAACATACAGATAAGAGCCCTCTTCCCCTTAGAAGTCTGATAAAGATGCCTATGCACAAAGTTAGTTTCTCTGAAATTTGGGTAAGGGAGAAACAAAGGTTTGCTTAAGATCCTGCATAACTTTACCTTTGTCTTGTAGAGTCTTAAACAACTCAGCAGCAACCACACCAAAGAGATTTTGATTGTCCAAAAGATCACCTGGGAGCTTGGCCTTAATATCATCAGGTAAAGCCTGGATGCAGAGCTGAGTATACCTCCTCATAACTGAACCTGAAGCAAGAGCTCTAGAAGATACATCAGTTGCATCATAACTCCATTTTATGGAGTAACAGGCAACCTGAGAAGTGAAAGTCAATAAGTAGAGGGCAGCAGTCTTACCTTCAGAGTCAGGAAAATCTGACAACACACTCCTCAAGTTGAGACAAAAAGTCCAAAAGATATCTGGTCATATGAGTGTGAAAATTTATGGCCCTGACGTCCAAAGTGGCAGAACTGTACATATTTTTCCCTAGGGTCTCCATAGTCTGACTGTTTTTATCACAAGGAAGAAGTGTGGAAGAGGGCAAAAGCTTGGATGGCTTGTCAGTAGAAATAGAGACCACAGAAGGGTCTGAAGGAGGACACTTGCAGAGGTACTTTAAAGGCCTCAAGCACCTTATAAAACTGGTCAGGCTTCTTAGAGGCCAGAGGTTGGGAATCAGAAGTCAGAGAGGCAGCTGCAAATATATCCAACACAGGGGAAACAGCAGACAGTTTAGGAGATTCCATCAGCAAAAGATCATATCTCTTTTTAATATCAGAGACTTGTGAGCAATCCCACTTAAAATGCTCTGTCATGTGAACTACTGTGTCCTTAAAGGACAACTCCTCAAAGGGAGACTCAAGACTTAAACAATCCTCTTCCTCTGACTCTCAGTCTAAAAGTGAGGTAATTTGTGGGAGCAGGCCAGTAATTCTTGAATCCACTTACCCATATGAAGAATCAGACTTTGGCTAGATTAGCCAGGTTTCCTCAGAGGGAGAAGAGCACCCACAGTGGTATATCTCAGTAGTAGGCTCCAACCCAGTGAGGAATGCTATGCAGCTAAAAAAAAGGAATGCCTTGCCATAGTGTGGGCACTGCATAAATTCAGCCTTATCTGTATGGAAGGGAATTCACTATAGTTACGGACCATAATCCATTAACATGACTACATCGAGCCAGCCAGCAAAATGCCAAGTGACTAAGGTGGAGCCTAGGGTGGCAAGCATATGATATGATAGTGCAGCATTGCAGTGGTGTTAGCAATGCCAACGCAGATAGACTCTCAAGACAGGGAATAGGATAAGGTATTCCCAGACAGGGTCAACCCTCTCAAGCAAAGTTTCTCAAGGGTCACTTGAAAAACTAGCTTGAGATTTCGGGGGGCGGGGGTTGTGGCACTGCCAACCCAGCTATCTGGAATTTTGTAAATAATTCTATGTCATTTGTGAATAATAATATGATTCATATGCTTGTCTTACAAATGTAAGAGAGCTATGTGTTACGTGTATATTAAACTACTCGTGCAGAAGTGTGTTTTATACAGGGTTTGTACAGTACTGAGCTTCAAGGATGTGTCCACAGTGTACCCTACTGGAAAAGAACAGAAATGTATATAAACTATATACCTGTGCAAATGTATCTTTTAATAGTAGAAGCTGCAACATACAGAATTAACTTACAAACCTACAAGAAAGTAAGATGAAATTGTTTTACAATTGTATTCTCTCTCAGTTTCAGTGAAACAGACACAATGCCTAGAGCTAGAGGTTTTTCCATTGTCTTGGAGAGAAGTAATTACTAGGTCTAAAATGTAAAAGTGTTTAACTGTTTTACAACTTCAAGTTCTCAGCAAACATCTGAGGGATATATATTTTTTAACACAGAGATGTCAGTTTCTATTAGCCTGGGAATTGAAGACAGGTGACAAAGAGTGATGTCATCCAAGCTGACCCAGCAGTAATGTTTGACAGTAATTTAAGAACTCTCTGAGAGAGAGAGAGAGAGAGAGAGAGACTGTGGGTATTTTGTATTTTGTCTTTGACCTGGAAATATCGATCATCATCACTTCTGCTTGTGTGTTGTCTGTGAATAAGACTTAGGGCATAGTATCTCTCTTAGATATAGATACGAATATAGTAAAGATTAGTTTATATATTTTCTGTACTTATATGAGACTGTCCTGCAATGTTATTTTAAAATATTTCCTGTGATTCTGAACTCTGTAGTTACTGTGCTGATTGAGTATTGTCTTGTTCTAGTATTATTTATTATCAGCTATATTTAAACCTATCTTTGTGGCTGATATTTGTGAGACATATTTAAGCTCTGAGAGTACTTGGATATGTATTTGGTGACACTGTACAGGCCACTCCTAAACAGCATTGCTCTTGGTCACACTTACCATTTGGATACTATAAACATTACACAGTAGGATTGGTTACCCTTTCGGAAGGGCCTTAAAGTAGCTGATAAGGGGATCTGGTGGCAATGATAACTACCTTATGGCCTGGGCAGAAGGGGGCATAGCTAGTAAACCTGTGCCAGCCTTTGTGTATAAATCAAATCTCGAAGTGTGTATGTGTGTGTGTGTGTGTGTGTGTGTGTGTGTGTGTGTGTGTGTCTGTCAGCTACTTGGGCAGGGACACAAAGCACTGGTTTGACAGAGAGAGTGTTGAGAGGACTTGGCTTGGGACCCTGGCTAAGGACTCAACTCTATAGCTGTGCCAGTGGGGAGTCTTATTGGGGATATGGAGAAAGAGGGAGAAACCAGCCCCCTGACTGACTGTGAGTTCTGTGTGCTCTTAAGGGAAATTGTACTTTACTGTGTGTGTACTTGTCATCTACCCATTGTGTACATCCCTCACTGTTGTCAGTGGTGAGGATTGAGGCTCCTTGCTTACTGGGCCAGAACAGGGGCATCACAAGAACAACAAACAAAATGAGCAGATAATTAAAAAGATAGTAAGTCATTATTTCAAATAACAGGGAGAGGGGAAGGGTTTTAAGAACAGTACTGAAATATTAGACAATATCTGAAATTTCAGAAGAGAAGTGCTATAATCCAGAAAAATAACAAAGATAAAAGAAAAGAACTGACAGTTTATACACAAAGACAAACACAAATGTGTGTTTATGCACACACACACAAACACACACACACAAACATATATATATATATATATATATATATATATATATATATATATATATATATATATATGTCCGCTTCTAAACCTTGAAAGCTCATAATCTTGAAATTCAAAATACTGAGTCCAAAATCTTGAAAGTTCAAAATACTGAAAACTCAAACTACTGAAATTCATAAAATTGAAAAAACAGAGTATACCATCACTTATAACATTCCAGCACAATTACATAATAAAACATATTACGATCTATAACACAAGTTTTTACTGTTTTGCAGGGGTGCAATGCCCCAGCACCCCCCCACACACCATGCAAATTATATATACCAACTCTGAGATAGCACTGCAGTGAGGAAAAGGGTAAATTCCCTGATCCTCACTATACTGCGAGCTCCATTCATAATGCCAAACTCATAATAATGAATCATGTTCATTGTTATGAGTTCACAGTATCACAGTTCGGCATTGTGCAACTCTGAAAATGTACTTTGTCAACTGATGTTCGATCAACTGCATTTCAAGCTTTTGATAGTAATCCTACACACACACACAAACACACACACATATATATATATATATATATATATATATATATATATATGTATATATAGTGTGAGTGTGTGTGTGTGTGTGTGTGTTGGTGCATAATCTAAAACATGTAGACTGACATGTTCATTATGTTTTCTGAAATGGCAAGTCACAACATTCTGACTTTACATGTGACGAAATGATGTACAGTCAAAGTGAAATATAGTGCATGGCACTGTTGGCGAGGAGATCTGCTGTGGATAGAAGACTTCTTTCACTAATATGACTGTGTGTGTGTGTGTGTGTGTGTATGTGTGTGCACTACATTTTATATACATATATATATATATATATATATATATATATATAAAAAACAAGTGGAAAAAGATTGTAGAAACAAAAACACACACACACACACACACACACACACACACACACACATATGTAGGTGTATATTTGTATGTCAAAATATCTAAACCTAAAATAGCAAAAAAGAAAAACCCCTGCAACGTGTATGTACAAACTCCAGGATCATACAACAGTGAAAAAAGGCCAAAAGTCAAGTTTTCAATATTTTTGAGCTTTAGATGTTTTGTGCTTCCATTGACTTTGGATCAAATGACTGTTACTCATCTATACATGTATTTGAGTGTAGTATGCAGGATGTAGATTTGATCGTTTGTGGTGTGTGTGTGTGTGTATATATATATATATATATATATATATATATATATATATATATATATATATATATATATACACACACATATATATATTGAAAAATATTGAAAACTTGACTTTTAGCCTTTTTTCACTGTTGTATGATCCTGGAGTTTGTACATACACGTTGCAGGGGTTTTTCTTATTTGCTATTTTAGGTTTAGATATTTTGACATACAAATATACACCTACATATGAGTGTGTGTATATGTGTGTGCACTACATTATATATATATATATATATATATATATATATATATATATATATATATAAAACAAGTGGAAAAAGATTGTAGAAACAAAACCACTAATCCAATAAAACGATCGTGTCAGCACACAGGTTGCAAGTCCATAAAACATTTATTGTATAAATTCCACAAGCGCTTTCACCCTAACTCAATTGTAGGGCTTTTTCAAGTGTAAAAACAGTGTAACTGTTCAATCAGCTATCTTTAAATAACTTCATTTTAAAAAAAGCACCAAAACCAGTCAGACCTAAATTTAAAGTAACCACGCACATTTTTACAACTGTCAAGTTTAAAAACACAAATAAATTCACTTTGTTTACCAAACATTAATAAACTTGATAAAACTTTGAATCAAAGTAATATAAAATAACAGTTCTATCTAAAAAAGAAGAAGAAAAGGATGACAAAAATTTAAAATACTTTAAAATTATGTTAAACAATACAATCAAAATGTTACTTTAATAATTGTTTCAGTGGTTGTTTTAAGTAATTATTTAGATAAATCTTCTGCTTTTTTAATCAAATAAGGCTTAATAGAAATATGCTCATTTAGTCCCGGGGGTGGGTGGCATTCAATCTAATTTGCCAATAGGTCTCCCTACAGCATAGCCAATTCTCCCATTTTCCACCTTGAGGGTCAATAGGTACTTGTTCAAGAATCCCAAAACGAAAGCCAGTGTGTTTAGGCTCCATTTGTAAATGTTTACTTAATGCATTATTAATATTCCCTTTTTTTATGTTATATAAATGTTCATAAATTTGTTTGTTCAACGCTCTCTATGACTTCCCTACGTAGAAACTAGGACAGTCTCTACACAGGGCTAAGTACACAATACCCTTAGTATGACAGTTACCCTTCTTTAAGTAAATCCTACTGTTGCCATAATTTTTTAAGGTGATGGGTACTTCATCCAAAATGTATCTACAATACCCACACCTACCACACCTACTAGTTCCCTTGTCCAAACTAGTTGTATGTCTATAATTGTTACTTTGAATACACTTTTCAGATTTGTTCCTGTTTTATAAACAAAGTTAGGATGATCTCCTACTTTGTGTACTAAGTCCTTATTGTGCTTTAACATCTTCCAATTTCTCTGAATGAGGTCCTTAACTTCCCTTGTAATGTTACTGTGTTGAAGAACCATAGCTCTTTTAAAAGCTTGTTCACTATCCACTTCATGACCTTTTACAGTTTCCAATGGTTTCCCCAAAATAGGAGAATATCTAGTTGCATGACCATTTATAATTTCTTCCGACACTTCCTTTATTAACCTATCAGGGTAACCCCTTGAACTAAACAAATCAGAAATAAAATCAATTTCCACTAAAAAATCATCCCACTCTGATGTCATCCTGGCTGCTCTGACCATTTGGCCCTCCTTTTTTGTTTCCAGGGGTGGTCACTGTTGTAGGGGAGGTAGGAATTACTGAAAGTATTTTTCCTATAAATTCTTGATTTCAGTCCCCCATTAGTTTTATCTAACCTCACATCTAAATAATCAATTCCACCCTGGTCAAAATTAAATGTAAATTTTAAGAATCCAGTGGTGGAATTTAAAAATTCAACAAACTCCTCAATAGTGTTTGCTGGTCCTTCCCAAATAATAAACAAATCGTCCAAGAAGCGTCAGTATAATTTGATGTTATTGCTGTAAATATCTGAAGGAAACAAATGCTGCAACTCCCATTGTAAAAGGACAAGGTTGGCATAGATGGGGGCACAAGCTACCCCCATAGCTATGCCTCTAACTTGCTTGAAAGTTTCCCCCTCAAAATACACAAAATTGTTTTCCAACACAATTCTCATTAGTTCTATCAACAGGTCAATATTAAAGCTCAAGGTAGACTTATTGTCCTTCAAAAGTAGCCAAAAGTAATCTAAACCCTCATCAGTTGGAATACAGGTGAATAGGTCAACCACATCAATGGTTAAAAAGTACACCTCACCTTCATAAGACTGCAGTGTCAAACCACGTAAAAAATCCCAAGAATCCTTCAACATATGCTCATACTGATCAGGGATGTGTTTAAGTGTATGGTCCAAAAAAGATGCAATAGCATACGTCTTAGACCCCTTCCCTGACACAATTGGCCTATATGGAGGGTCAGTTGTACTTTTATGTATCTTTGGAATTCCAAAGAAAGTCGCTAGTCTTGGTTTCTTAATGGTCAACATAATACAAATCTTTTCATCCAGTCTACCTTCCACGATGAATTCTTCTATGGCTAGATCTATTTTCCTGTAAGAGATGTTGATCTCATTCGTAGAAACTGGAATGTAGACATCAACGTCCCCCAGGATATTCAAAATTTTACTAGAGTAATCAAAAGTGTTGACCAAGACCATAGCACCCCCCTTATCGGGTTTCATAATTCAAATCCCCCTGTCGTTGAGTAAATCCTCCAAGATGTGTTTTTCCCTTGTGGTCAAATTAGCCCTAAACAAAAACTTTTTCTTAATTTTTAAAGCCGGGTGGAGAGGAGGGTTGAATGTACTAGCCTTTCTAAAGGTAGTTGTATCATAGCCATTGGTCTGCTCAAACATTAATGCAAAATTTAATTTTCTAGTGTACAGTTTTAACTCTATGAGAGTATCACAAACATCAAATCTAACTGTTGGAAAAAATTTAAAACCTTTTTCAAAAAGGTGAAAGTGTTCTTCATTAATCTCAATCCCACTTAGGTTAAACATTTTAAAACCATTGTAGGAATAAGTCACTTTGTCAGAATCAATAACTATTTCTCTATTTACTTTATTGTCCAAGTTAATCATTACACTTTTCCTTTCTTTTTTGTTTTCACTTGATTCCTTCCTCTTCCCTTTCCCCTAGAAAAATCCTGTTCATTCAACTCTCTTTCTTCCCCTCCCTCAGCCATGTCAGTAGTAACTACCACATCTTTGTCAGCATCCACAGTGGTGGGGTTAGGTGTGGAAATATTAATCATTGTGGTGGTTGGATTGTGGTGCAAAACATCCACAGTAATTTGTCTATTATTGACAAATTTTTCACCTATTTTAGATTATTCAACTGTTTTAGATTTGGTCAAGTCCCTTACAACTGTAGGATCAGGTTGTTTGTATGAACTTTTCCTATAAATTCTCCCCTTGAACACATAAGCCCTATTTTCTCTGTACTGTTTCAAATCACTTTCTAATTTTCTTTTTTTTCTCTCATATATTTCTTCACATTTTCTTTCAATCCTGTAAAAACTGTTATCATAACTTTGTTTATTAAATTCAAATAACAAATCATTTCTGCTGGCTTCATCCAATTTCTCTGCTTCCTTTAACATCATATCCACCTTCATTTTAGCAAATTTTACCATCAGCTTTAAAATTTTGTTTCTACGATCTTTTTCCACTTGTTTTTTATTTTTGTTTTGTGTTGTGGAGGTCGGCGTACAGAGTATGGCTGTCTTTATTGGAGAATTGTCATTTGAGGAAGAGTTTGGGCAGCCTGAGGTCGAAAATGTGATTTCTTCACAGAAGGAAGTAGCAGCAGCTATTTTGGGACTTAGTGCAGAAATGCAGAGTCTAAAGACAGACTTGGCCCGTATTTTGGAAGTGTTTTCACCTCCTGATGGTTCTATTTCGTGTGCGCAGGTTCAGAAGGAGGTAGACAGACAAGTTCCCATTCAGGCGAATGCCGATGAATTCGGGGCACAGGTTGGAACACTTCATGAGTTTACCTCTTTTCCACATAAGGGATGTGGAACCAACCATTCTTCCCAAAAGTTTGAACAAACATTGGGCGACGACCATAGGAGGGGAGAGTCTACTGTTGTCACCAGTGGACTTAATACTATTTTGGATGTTGAAAATGTTCAACAAGGTGTACATGTACACCAAGGTACTGTAACTCAGATTGACAAAGTTATTAACAATGAATCAGGGTGTTTTCGTAATATTAGAGAATGGTTTGATTATGTACAAAGTAAAGGAAACTTTTTTAATAATTATTCCTGCCACCAAAATAAGTCTAAAGGGGCAGGTCGTTCTTTTACAGCATCTTCTTTAAAAGACGGAATTAGGGATTTGGAAAACAAATTGTATAAAATAAAATGTGTCAATATTGACATTGCATATTTAGAAGAATGTTTAACAAAAAAAGTTCTCCCACAAGGGTTATGTGTTTGTAAATACCCTGAGGGTTTTACTTATGATTTGGACATGCTTAATGAATTTAATAGTGTGTTCGATGAATGTGGTTTTAAAATTTTAAAGCTGATGGTAAAATGTGCTAAAATGAAGGTGGATATGATGTTAAAGGAAGCAGAGAAATTGGATGAAGCCAGCAGAAAGGATTTGTTATTTGAATTTAATAAAGAAAGTTATGATAACAGTTTTTACAGGATTGAAAGAATATGTGAAGAAATATATGAGAGAAAAAAAAGAAAATTAGAAAGGGATTTGAAACAATACAGTGAAAATAGGGCTTATGTGTTCAAGGGGAGAATTTATAGGAACAGTTCATACAAACAACCTGATCCTACAGTTGTAAGGGACTTGACCAAATCTAAAACAGTTGAATAATCTAAACTAGGTGAAAAATTTGTCAATAACTGACAAATTACTGTGGATGTTTTGCACCACAATCCAACCACCCCAGTGATTAATATTTCCACACCTAACCCCACCACTGTGGATGCTGACAAATATGTGGTAGTTCCTACTGACATGGCTGAGGGAGGGGAAGAAAGAGAGTTGAATGAACAGGATTTTTCTGGGGGAAAGGGAAGAGGAAGGAACCAAGTGAAAACAAAAAAGAAAGGAAAAGTGTAATGATTAACTTGGACAATAAAGTAAATAGGGAAATAGTTACTGATTCTGACAAAGTGACTTATTCCTACAATGGTTTTAACATTTTTAACCTAAGTGAGATTGAGATTAATGAAGAACACTTTCACCTTTTTGAAAAAGGTTTTAAATTTGTTCCAACAGTTAGATTTGATGTTTGTGATACTCTCATAGAGTTAAAACTGTACACTAGAAAATTAAATTTTGCATTAATGTTTGAGCAGACCAATGGCTATGATACAACTACCTTTAGAAAGGCTAGTACATTCAACCCTCCTCTCCACCCGGCTTTACAGGTGTTTGAAGAGACATGTGCATCAGATTTATACGAACTGAGTGTAGATAAAAAAATTAAGAAAAAGTTTTTGTTTAAGGCTAATTTGACCACAAGGGGAAAAAACACATCTTGGAGGACTTACTCAATGACAGGGGGATTTGAATTATGAAACCCGATAAGGGGGGCGGTATGGTCTTGGTCAACACTTTTGATTACTCTAGTAAAATTTTGAATATCCTGGGGGACGTTGATGTCTACATTCCAGGTTCTACGAATGAGATCAACATCTCTTACAGGAAAATAGATCTAGCCATAGAAGAATTCATCATGGAAGGTAGACTGGATGAAAATATTGGTATTATGTTGACCATTAAGAAACCAAGACTAGCAACATTCTTTGGAATTTCAAAGATCCATAAAAGTACAACTGACCCTCCATATAGGCCAATTGTGTCAGTGAAGGGGTCTAAGACGTATGCTATTGCATCTTTTTTTGGACCATACACTTAAACACATCCCTGATCAGTATGAGCATATGTTGAAGGATTCTTGGGATTTTTTATGTGGTTTGACAATGCAGTCTTATGAAGGTGAGGTGTACTGTTTACTGATGCGGTTGACCTATTCACCTGTATTCCAACTGATGAGGGTTTAGATTACTTTTGGCTACTTTTGAAGGACAGTAAGTCTACTTTGAGCTTTGATATTGACCTGTTGATAGATCTAATGAGAATTGTGTTGGAAAACAATTTTGTGTATTTTGAGGGGGAAACTTTCAAGCAAGTTAGAGGCATAGCTATGGGGGCAGCTTGTGCCCCCATCTACGCCAACCTTGTCCTTTTACAATGGGAGTTGCAGCATTTGTTTCCTTCAGATTTTTACAACAATAACATCAAATTATACCGACGCTTCTTGGACGATTTGTTTATTATTTGGGAAGGACCAGCGAACACTATTGTGGAGTTTGTTGAATTTTTAAATTCCACCACTGGATTCTTAAAATTTACATTTAATTTTGACCAGGGTGGAATTGATTATTTAGATGTGAGGTTAGATAAAACTAATGGGGGACTGAAATCAAGACTTTATAGGAAAAATACTTTCAGTAATTCCTACCTCCCCTACAACAGTGACCACCCCTGGAAACAAAAAAGGAGTATAGTCAAGGGCCAAATGGTCAGAGCGGCCAGGATGACATCAGAGTGGGATGATTTTTTAGTGGAAATTGATTTTATTTCTGATTTGTTTAGTTCAAGGGGTTACCCTGATAGGTTAATAAAGGAAGTGTCGGAAGAAATTATAAATGGTCGTACAACTAGATAGTCTCCTATTTTGGGGAAACCATTGGAAACTGTAAAAGGTCATGAAGTGGATAGTGAACAAGCTTTTAAAAGAGCTATGGTTCTTCAACACAGTAACATTACAAGGGAAGTTAAGGACCTCATTCAGAGAAATTGGAAGATGATAAAGCACAATAAGGACTTAGTACACAAAGTAGGTGATCATCCTAACTTTGTTTATAAAACAGAAACAAATCTGAAAAGGGTATTCAAAAGTAAGAATTATAGACGTACAACTACTTTGGACAAGGAAAATAGTAGGTGTGGTAGGTGTGGGTATGGTAGATACATTTTGGATGAAGTACCCATCACCTTAAAAAATTATGGCAACAGTAGGACTTACTTAAAGAAGGGTAACTATCATAACTAAGGGTATTGTGTACTTAGCCCTGTGTAGAGACTGTCCTAGTTTCTACATAGGGAAGTCAGAGAGAGCATTGAACAAACGAATTTATGAACATTTATATAACATAAAAAAGGAATATTAATAATGCAATAAGTAAACATTTACAAATGGAGCCTAAACACACTGGCTTTCGTTTTGGGATTCTTGAACAAGTACCTATTGACCCTAAAGGGGGAGATTGGGAGAATTGGCTATGCTGTAGGGAGACCTATTGGCAAATTACATTGAATGCCACCCACCCCCGGGACTAAATGAGCATATTTCTATTAAGCCTTATTTGATTAAAAAAGCAGAAGATTTATCTTAATAATTACTTAAAACAACCACTGAAACAATTATTAAAGTAACATTTTGATTGTATTGTTTAACATAATTTTAAAGTATTTCAAATTTTTGTCATCCTTTTCTTCTTCTTTTTTTAGATAGAACTGTTATTTTATATTACTTTGATTCAAAGTTTTATCAAGTTTATTAATGTTTGGTAAACAAAGTAAATTTATTTGTGTTTTTAAAACTTGACAGCTGCAAAAATGTGCGTGGTTACTTTAAATTTAAGTCAGACTGGTTTTGGCACCTTTTTTTTAAATGAAGTTATTTAAAGATGGCTGACTGAACAAGTACACTGTTTTTACACTTGAAAAAGCCCTACAATTGAGTTATGGTGAAAGCGCTTGTGGAATTTACACAATAAATGCTTTATGGACTTGCAACCTGTGTGCTGACACGATCGTTTTATTGGATTAGATATATATATATATATATATATATATATATATATATATACACATATGCATATACACACATATACATACACACACACACACGTATGTATACATACAAAATACGAAATAAAAACAAGTTTCTCTATAAATTCTCCCGGCTTAACTTCAACAAGTCTTTTGGGTTTCTTATAACATGATGGGGATGGAACCCATTCCTATGTCAAAGTACGATTAGAGTTCATTGAATTAGTATTGTTTCAGTCTTTGATGTTAGCCAACAGTGTTCTTCTCAGACCCTGTAATGTGCCCAGTGTGTACGCCAGTAAGAAGCTCTATAACTGATGGCTTGATCTGTTAAACTTGGAAAGTGTCGCTACATATGTAATATGCACCCTGTTACAATGTCTGTATTTTTATGACTGCACGTGTTATTCTGTAAGTGCTCCATTCATGGTTTGTCTGCAAACTGTCTGCCACTTTTAGAAAGGGAATATAATGCTAGCTGCATAGTTTCTGTACGATAAAGTGGATAGAATTGGTTGTTCGTTGAATGAGAGGACAGATTTTGGCTGTTTCACAGATACACTAATATCCTAAGTACTACGAAAAGTCCATGAACGGCTTTTATCCTTATAACTGAGAAACCTGCTGTTATCACTCAAATTGGTTACCTTACTAATTGCCTAGTCTGATCCTAGAGCAGGGATAACAGCCACCTAACCGCTCCAACTTCCTGTCTGCAGCAAGGCATTAGGAACATTTTTTTGTCAGCATTAACAATATAAACTAAAGGGAAAATACAATAGAGCTTGCAGGGTTTCCTTTGCTAGTTGCCTAGTGTTGTTATTAGGTGGGAAATACAGCTCATCCATCCGCAATAAGGTACCAGGAAAGGCTGTTAGCTAGAAAACTATGCCTTCTGTAAGGAAATAATGGGCGTATAGTGTTTACACTGCTAGCTGCCTAGTGTTGTCATTAGGTAGGAAAACGGCTTCTCCGTCCGTAGTAAGGCATCAGAAACAGCTTTTAGTTCTGGTAATATTAATTTCAGTAAAGACACAACAGGTCTTACAAGATTTACATTGCTAGTTGCCTAGTGCTGTTATTAAGTGGGAAAAAAGGCTTTTACAGTCTGCACTAAGCTATCAGGAACGGCTTTTAAATTTGGAAATATTAACTGCTGCATAGTCATACCAGGGCTTACAGGGTATACATTGCCAGCTGCCTAGTCTTGTTATTAGGTGGGAAAATGGCTTCTCCGTTTGCAGCAAGGCATCAGGAACAGCTTTTAGCTTTGGTGATATTATTTTCTGTAAAGATACAACAGGGCTTACAGGGTATACATTGCTAGAAGCCTAGTGCTGTTACTAAGTTGAAAAAACGGCTTTACAATCTGTTGCAAGATATCTGGAACGGCATTTAACTTTGGTAATAATAACTGCTGAATAATTACATCAGGGCTTACAGGGTTCACATTGCCAGCTGCCTAGTGTTATTAATAGGCGGGAAAACTGCATTTTTAGTCTGCAGTAAGGCATCTGAAATGACTTATATCTTTAGGAAATAGTAACTTCTGCAAATATACCAGGCCTTACACTGATTAAACTAGAACTGTGTCATAGGAATGTACTGCGATATGTCTGCCTTTGCAACTGTGAATTTATGTTACTGATCATACCCTTTGCAACTCTGTACCTAAACCTCCTGGACGCACCATCTCAGCTACCCATTTGCTCATGTTCTGTGCATTTACATCAGCTTCATACACCTTACTCACCACTCTCACTTGCCCACATGTAATTACCCTTACATTCTCCACTCCCCACTACTTCTACTCTCTATCTCTAACACTGCCCACTTTTTTCTTTCAGCTAGCACTGTCTAAAACTCCCTCCTGTCCACGAAAGCATTCTGCCCAGTGAATAAGGACTACAGTGAAACTGACCTTCCTGAATCCTGCTCTAATAAAATAAGTCCATGTAAGCTCCAGAAACTACTTTTTTTTTACAAAGACAGTTGTTTTCCCTATCTGCTCCTTGGATTTTGTAATTAAAATCCTTGTGATCTCCTGAGCCCCGACAGCATGCACATTCACAGGGATTACCCCATTTTCCCAACTAGATGGCAGCAACCCCCAAAATTGCTCCCTGACTAGCTAGTACCCATTATATCCTAATAAGAGTAGTTTTGGTACTATCACTTAAGGGCCCTCTTCCAGGACCAGCAACCCTTTATTTCACATCTATCTGCTGTAATCATCTTTCACAACCTATTTACTTAGTTTAACTACAGACTCTAGCAGTCTTAGCACCACTATCAGTGTTCAGCCCACACCTGCACTTACTGATACTTTTTCTGGAACTCACCTCTGCTGGGGGGGTCTGTACCTGCTCCGTTCTCCCTTCGGGCTCACTCGGCTCCCCTACCCTGCCACCAAATCTCACCCACCCCCACTGCACCTAAACTTATACCTCACCTTACTCACCTGACTTTCTTCCTACTCCAATCACCAGTCAGAGCTAATTCACAGCTCCTCCTACTCTAACATCACACCTACACCTGCACTCACTCATCCCTACCTCCACCCAATTATCAAATAACACTACTAAAAGCTTCCAAACAAGCATAATGCAAGTCCTACTACCCTTACTCCTACTAGCCCTTACATCCCTTTCCTGCACTACAGCCATACAAACTAACCTACCCTTAGACACCACTTCATTTCATAGTACACATACTGAAAGACACATCACCTCACATATATGTTTTACAGTCTGTCCAACATTATTTTCTACAAATATTATGCCATGCACACCCAACACCCATCTACCTACTACTATCAATAGTAAAGCAGTATACATATCACTCTCAAACCTAACCTATGTTATCAAACACATTTAAAATCAGTAAAAGACTCCTCATAGCTGGTGACATACACCCAAACCCAGGACTCTCCTTTACTAACCTTCCAAATAGAGCTCAATCTGATCTCCTAATAATTAATATCACATAAGAAGTATTTCAAATAAACAAGTAGACCTACATGCTTTTATTTGTCACTACTTCCCTGACATCGTAACAATTACCAAAACATGGCTGAAACCACATATCACTAGTGATGAGATTCTACAACCAGGTTACAACATTCTAAGGCTAGACAGAACAAATAGGAAGGGTGGTGGAGTCGCAATTCTGTTTAAAAATGAAATAAACCTCAAATCATTTCATACCCCTCTACCATCATTTCAAAATGCTGAAACCATAGGCTTTATTCTATCAATAAACAATGAGAAAAAAATTAACATCCTTTGTTGCTACAACTCCCCAGCCATAGAATAAATCCTTCATTAGTTTAATCAAAAATGCCCTCAGGAAACAATTTTACTAGGCGACCTCAATAACAACTGGCAAACTTTTAGCTCCAAAAACCCTACCAAGCGCATTAACCTCTACAACTTCACACAACTAATTCAAATCCTCACCAGAATAGATAAAAAAAACACAAACAAACCATTATTGACTGGACACTAGTAAATACCCCCAAACATCACTATCAGGTAGGGTCCCTACCGCCATACTCAGTGACCATCTCCCTACTTTCCTCCTCAGGAAACGAACCAAAATCCTCAAACCCATAACCTATGAAAACATCAGGGATGATCGTAACTTAACCCCAGACATACTAAACAACATTCTCCACCAATGTAACTGGCTCCCTCTAAAAACCCTACACCTAGATCAGGCAGTAGAATACTTTAATAATATATTTATCTCAGTTCTAAATTCCATAGCACCTTTAAGAAAGAGAAAAATCAAAGTAAACTATGCACCATGGTTAAGTCGGAACACAAGAGCCCTTCTTAAAATCAGAGACAAGACCTGGAAGCAATGGAAACAAGACAACTCTGAACAAACCAAAGTACAAACAACTTAAAAACATAGCCAAAATACAAACCAAACAGGACAAACAAAACTACTTCCTAGTCCTCCAAAACAAACACGCAAACAACCCCCAAAAGTTTTGGCATTCTATCAACACATTGCTAAAACCTGGAACAATTGCTACCCTGATCCCCACCTCCCCATATACTAACAGCAAAGATATTGCCTCCCTGCTTAACTCTCACTTCATAAACTCAATCCAAACACTATCCAACCAGCTAACAAACACCAATACCTCATCTAATACAACCACTAGAAACACTCCTGACAATACTACCAACCAACCATCCTTCTCCCTCTCTCCAGTCCCTACATCAAAAATTAAAACCTGCTCCACAAACTAAAACCTACCACAACGGCTGCCGACAATATACCCACTAGCTTCCAAAAAATGTCAGCTGACTCTCTTGCTTAGCCAGTATCAATCCTAATAAACAGGTCCATTCAGGAAGCCTATGTACCACAACTATGGAAAATATCCTACGTTATACCTCTTCACAAAGGAGGCAAATCTTACGATTTTTCCAACTACAGGCCAATAGCTATTCTTTCCCCATTATCTAAGCTCCTAGAGAAATGCATACACTCACACGTTATGCTATTCCTAGATATTAACAAGCTTCTCTCATACACCCAACATGGTTTCTGCCCTCACCATAATGCAACTTCTGCTCTTCTCTCTTTCACCAACCTGGTTAATCAACACAGAAACAACAACTATGTATCTGCTACCTTCTTAGACCTCTCAAAAGCTTTCAACATGGTCTGACACCCTAAATTACTGGACAGCCTTCAATCTCTATCCTTTACTTCCTCTACCATCTCCTGGTTCAATAGCTACCTATCAAACAGACAACAATCTGTACAATGGAATAATGAGCTATCCCCTCCTCTCCCCAACTCAGTAGAGGTACCTCAAGGCTCTATACTTGGCCCACTACTTTTCACAAACTTTACAAACAATCTCTATACCTCCTCTAAGCAAGCCTCACTAATTCAGTATGCAGATGATTCCACTCTCATCTGTGCAGCCCCATCTGTCAATACCCTCCAACAACTAGCCCAGGAATCTTTCTCTGCTACTGAAAATTGGATCAACGACATCCAACTTATACTTAATCCTAACAAAACCAAACTTCTGCAATTCACACCTAATAAAACAAAATCCTCCCCCTCCACTTTCTCTAACTGATCTAGGAATGGCACTATCATCTCTCTATCCACTCACACAAAACTCCTAGGAGTTGAAATAGACAACAACCTAGCATTTGATTTTCACATAGCACAAATGATTCAAAAGGTTCATAAGAAAATGGGAACCCTATACAGGCACAAAAACTATCTCACAGAAAAAGCACGTATCACTCTAACTCAAACACACGTCCTATCGACACTTACTTATGCAGCACCTATCCTAACTCACACTAAAAAATCAGATCTGGATAAGTTAGAAGCATGCTACAACAAAATAGCTAAATTTGCCAACAATTCCCCCTTTAGAACTCATCACTGCCAAGTACTAAAAGAAATTCAATGGCTTGAATTTCCTAACTTACTATCTTACTAACAACTCACCTACGTCTTTAACATCAGAAACCACCTAGGCAAAACTCCAACCCTCAGTCATCTAATAACCTCCCACTCTTCCAGTTGCCCTCTATGGTCTTCCAATAAACCCCTCCTCAGTGTTACTACTGCTAACAACACTGCAGGAAAAGCCCTTTATTCCCACATCATAGCCAAAAAATGGAACAATCTCCCCACCAATATAGCCTCCACAACAACAAATGCAAACTTCAAAAAATCACGCAAATCTCATCTCAGGACAACTTGGATTTGCCGATGTATCACATGACAATCCCTATACCTTTCTTCTATTTACTATCAGTCTACTCCACTCTAAACATTAGACTATATCTATGCACATTGAAATACTGACTCATGATGTATCATATTGTTCTTTCTGCTCCCTTCTATACATACTTACTAAATCTGTAAGCAGTTTTTACTACCTTTGTGAAACTACCTCAAACTGTAACTTTTATCCTGCAAAACCTGGTAACTACTGGAAACCAAACTCTGAATATATCTGTCTAAACCCTTTCATTAAACCCTTGGAAATATTTCTCAAAACTGTATTTTAGTCCTGCACTGCAAGTTTAACTATAGTTAACAAAGTAAAGAATAATTCTACTTGTAAATACATTTTGCACTATTAATTGTATAAATGTATGTATATCTCTAATTGTATAAATGTCTTCTTATTTGTGGTGCTTTTCTCCCCGGGCCTCCACTGAAAATGGACCTGATCCAGCTGGATTTTCCCAGTTAACAAATGTAAAATAAAAATAAAATAAATAAATAAATCACAGTACTTTTCAATAAGAATAAAAAATCTAACAGTGAGACTGGATAATCACTTTAAATTATTATAACACAAAGTTGAGTGCTTTTTGTGACACCTGTGCCCTGGCCCAGCAATCAAGGAGCCTAAATCCTCACCACTAACACCAGAGAGGACATCTCATATATGAGGAAAGGATAACAAATACACACAGTAAAGTGCAATTTCTCTTAAGAGCACACAGAGATCACAGTCAGAGCGGGGCTGGTCGCTCCCTTGCTCTCCAGGTCCCCAATAAGACTCCCCACTGGCACAGCTATAGGGTCCAGATCTCAGCCTAGCTGGGCAAGCTAAACTTTCCAGCACCCTCTCTGTCCAGACAGTGCTTCATGTCCCTGCCCAAGTAGTGGACACACACACACTTTGAGATAAGACTTTATACAACCACACAGACACTTCTGGCGAAGGCTGGCACAGGTTCTCCAGCTGTGCCCCTTTTTCCCAGACTATACGGTAGTACCCTGCCACCACCCAGCTAATAATTATCAGCTACTCAAAGGCCCTTAAAAGGGTGTCCAATTATTACTGTGCAATATTATTATCCAATTGGTAGTATGACTAAACAGTCTCAAGGCTTATTAGAGTGACCTGGTATAAGATCCTTATATACATGCAGTGTACTCTTAGAGCTTAACTTATCTCTACACCAACCAGCCACAGTTAAAAAGGTTTTAAAATATTTAATAATAAATAATTAAAACCACAAGACAATACTTTCTACTACACAGTCAGTGCTAGTCAAGAGTTTAGAGATCACACAGAAATACTTAAAATAATTCAGTAGTACAGTTCTGACATCACAGAAAAACACTTAGTCTAAACTTTCTAGTTTTAGCTATCTCTAAAAGAAAATACAAGTCTAAGATAACTTACATGTGAGCAAGAGGCAGTGCTGTGAGTTGGATGATCAAGACAAAAATGCTTAATGCCTTCTGATTCTCTCTGTTTAAATTGAAATGGCAGTTCTGATAAACATTACATCATTTCTTTTACACTTTCCTGGTGTTCCCAGGCTACACATTAACTGCATTTACATTCTTAACATCTCCCTTTTGTTATCTTGCAGCTTGTCAGGAACAGAGCAATAAAAATATATTTGCATGTTTAAATTTAGCAATTTAGCTCTTGCTGAAAACAATAGAAAGAATTTCTTCATACAGACTTTTCGGCATCACTGTCTACTTCAAAGGGTCACCACATGCTTTACTTTGGTCAGTAGAGTGCATTGTTGTCACATTTATTTCCAGTTCCACATGTAACAGTATTTCTTTACATTTAAGACAACAAGCATGTAGTTTACATTCATATTTACAAATGACAGAATTATCTACAAAATTCTATCTGGCTAGGCTGGCAGCCTTCACCCTTCTCTACCAGTCTTCACACTTTTGTTCATTACAAATGACTTTGAACAGCAACTTCTGATCTGAAGTCATTCAAGTCATTGTAATAAATGAAGGTGTTTACCATTTTGTGGTGTAAAAATTAGTTTGCAGTCATTACTGATTATCTGGTCTCAGTATAATTTTTTTTACACAAACATTTTATATATATATATATATATATATATATATATATATATATATAATATGGAATTATTCAGTGTCAAAATTCGGATGGTTAATTTTAGAATGTTTTGCAATATGAAGAATCTGTTTGTTCAATGTATACACTTAAAGATCTCTATCCCACACTGTGAAGCAGTGTAACTTAATCTGTGCAGTTCACTTAACAGTGCTTGGAGTTGGTTTAAACTGCTGGTAGTTGCAGAACAGCATTGTCATTCCATTAATAGCTCAGTTGCCAGGTTTTTCACTCTAAGACTGCTAATAAGGAGTTTTCCACTTCTCTTTACTGCTGTGCTGTCTCATAGTTGGTATATTTAATTAGTGGGGTATGGGGAACAAAATTTGAGTTTACTGTACAAATTTCAGTGAACCGCTGCTCAACCACCCAAAGTGCTCTCTCTTATACACACACACACACACACACACACACACACACACACACACACACACACACACACACAAAACTAGCATATAAGTTTGTATCAATGTTCGTTCTGAGCAGAAAAACACAGGAAGGAAGGAGGGGTCAGAGTCAGCAGATTGTAGTAACTAATTATCGGGATCTCTAACAGTTTGTTTTCAGAGAGAGGTTTGCCGACCCAAGGACTGGATAGCTGTCAGGGAATCTATACAGACATTCAAAACAGCATGGGGCAGGAAGAAAATGGTAAGGGCAATGGAAGGGATGGGTGTAGAATGTTCAATGCACTTAAAAGGGCAGACTAGATAGACTTATTGTCTCCTTCTGCCATTAAGCAAATGTAATGCAATTACCACAGTGAGAACCAATTATTCGGTTTACAGGTGGTAGAAGGAAGAAAAGGGTGGAGTGAGGGCAGCTGCTTACAGTTAGATTCAGCATCTGGGCAGACATGACAAACTAGCAACCTCTTTCTACCATTATGTTCATATGTGTACCAAAACAACATTTTAATTGCTTCTGTCAAAAGAAAACTATGACCTTTGGATCACTTAAGAGGCTAAGCATGGTCCCTCACAAATGATAAATATGTACTAGATATAGAACAGTGCTAGATAATGGTCAACTACTTGGTACACAAGTCTAGTGTCGGACAGTTTAGCTCAGAAAGTAACAGCACTTCTGAGCAAGTGTCTTAACTACAGAGTAAAGGGACACTTCTGCCCAGTGTGCTTACCCAGTTACACAGTGACCGCTGTGCACCATTCAACTCTTCCCCTGTGGTATGCATCCTGTCAGTACATTCTCACAGATCATAATTCCTTACTTTACATCCCAATTAATGCTGCCCTCATCTTGCGATTCTACAATCCCTTAGCATCAGTCATACTGTACCATACAAACCCTAACTGACTGTACAAAAGATGTCATGACTTTACATATTACTCTTAACCCTCTGGGATTCTTAATTCACTTCACCTGACTGGCTGCTTGTCTTCTGCTGAATCTTTCTCTTAATCTATGTTAACTCACTTTCTTCACTAATCTGCATACTGACCAATCCCCTCTTCTCTTCCTGCTGATATTACTCTGATCTTTCAGATCCATTATTCCTACCCTTTTTGTCAAACCTGCAATTCAGCTTTCTTTTATTACTTTTTGTTTCCTATGTCTCCTTACCTTCTTTAAATTATTCCAGAGGCAATCTAACTATATTACCTCTGCTTTCTCCTACCTCTTACGTATTCCTATACCCAAAACTAAAGCATTATGCATGTGACTTAAGAATCCTGGTTGTTTTAAATATAAAGACTTGATTTGTTTGCCTTCTTTGTGTTTTAAGACTACTTATCCTATAAACATTCATTATTTTACCAGAGCACATTGGCTGTAATCCTTCTACACTTATCTTCTGCAAAGATTATACAGCTCATAGTTATTGTTTAATTAATAATCTCCTAATTAACTGTATTATAAATTATGCTGATGGAGTACCCATGCCTGTACTTCAAAATATTGTACTTTATCTACTGCACTTTTTAATCTTTGGTCCAAATTGTTGTGCTGGTTGTAATGGATTTGCACTCATCAGCCTACCAAACAAATTTACACAGTCGTCAGTAGCTCTGTAGCTCAACTGCTAGCACATATACATTTGATGCTGGAGGAAACCAGTTTATGTGATTAATTTTTCCAGTACTGGCACTCAGATGAGTCACTGACTCACATAAAGCCCTTAAAGGAGAACTAAGAAAAATTATGTTTATTTCATCATATCTTGGTGTTTATTTCATCATATCTTGGTGTTTCCTACATGGATTCTATATACTTTTTTATATTTGTAAGCATAATTCCAGAGTCTGCCCACATGGGGTCTGGCATCTTGATTTTTTTAGTTATCTCTTGACTATCACACAATGCAGTGTTTGGCTTTAACATATTACATCACAGCCCCTAAGCTCCAGTCAGTGCATTAACTTTACATGTGTTTTCTCATTTACCCTGCTTTCTTTTTGTCAGTCAGGTTTAATAACCATTTCTTGCTTTTCAATGACTACTTAAAAGACAAACAGGGATAATCACACAGAACAGTATTCTCAGTGCCTTTACTTCTTTTTCTTTCTAAAGTGGCCAATTTTCATTCTTTTGTTTTGCCTGAGTTGTAGTCATTATACTCATCTCCCTTCCCCCTAAACATCTCCCCTTCATATGTGTCAAAGTGGCAAAGGTAATTTGAGCTGTTTGCTGCTGTGATTGACAGCTCACAGCAGCAGACAAAGTTCATGTACTGTTGCCTTGTACTATTCACCTACTTGAAGTGGGTTCTTATTTTGCTGCACCATAGCCACTTTCTGTCTTCAAATTTTAAAGTTTGCTACCTACTAATTGGTAACACATTGTTTAGCAAACCTTCCAACTTCATTTTTCAGAGATTCCCGAGAAAGCAAAATTCTTAAATAATTGTGTAACAAATGCCATAAAAAATAAAACATTTTGTTTTAATATAACATTGTGATACACTTAAAATAAGACTTTTTCTATCAATGTGCATTTGCTTAACAACAGTAATACAAGTATAAACTATTACACTGTTGACTTAACAGTAACCACCACTGATTACTCGAGAAGTTATGAGGGACAGGTCAAAAGTAAGATTAAAAAATCTTGAGCATTCTGCAAAATCAGGGATATTTGAGATATATGGTCTTGGGCCATTTACCTCTTACTGCACTGTTGTCTGTATTTGTCCTCTGTAATTTCTCTCTTGCAACTGGAGGATTTATCCAAGTTGTCTGCAATAATTTTCTTAGACCAATAAATCATTGTTAATGCATCTTTTCTGATTTATTTTTCACACATTGTAACTCAGTATGCCGTTCCCATTCACTGTTTTGTTTCTGATTCCAGTCACTTCAGTTTTTCATTCCTCTATATAAATCCATTCCATGTATTACTATTTATTGTGCTTATGTAAATATGTTTACTTCCCTCCCTTTTTAATTCCAAGTTACCAGCATAGGTGTTTCTTAAAGATCCCATGTCATATAATACAGTGTTCCTAGGGATCAGTGCTGGGGCCCCTAATGTTTGGAACGGACTATTCAGAAGTACAGGCAAAAACAAAAGGTTTGTGGCTGTCAAAGTTTTCTAATGACTGCAAAATGGGAGCAGTCATTGAGCCCCCAAATGATGTCAACATTCTAGAAGGAGGACTTATGCAAACAAATGAATGGTGCCTATGTCATGGTCTTAAACTCAATGCAAAAAAATGCATTATTGTTCCCTCTGGCAAAGGTAACGTCCCTCCAGATTACCATATTAATAACAACACCCTAAGCTCTAAATCACTGGTGAGAGATTTGGGCACACAGGTTGACAGCAACCTTACTTTTGATCACCATGTCTCCACGGTGGTAAGGAAGGCCTTCTACGTTGCCCACCTCATAAGCAACAGCATAGCTTTCAGGACAAAATAGGTTATAACCACCTTGTACTCTTCCCTCATCAGGCCAACAATATAGTACAATGCACCTTTGTTATGTACCTAAACAGGCACCTGCAGCAACTGGAGAGACCTCAAATGTTCCTCAAAAAGAAAATCCAGGGTTTACAGCACGTCTCAAGTGGCAGACTGAAATCACTGGCACTATGCTCTGTATCGCATATGCTACTTAGCGGTGATCTGTGTCTTGCATACAGAGCAACCTCTGATCCTGCCTTAATGGAAATGCTGCACATTTGTAAGACAAATGGTACATGATTCACCCACTCAAGAAACCTTAATCTACCATGTGACATCAACAGGATGTGCTGCAGAGAGACATATCTCCCAGACGTTGCCTCTCCTCTGGAATAAACTTCTAATACAGGTTAGTCAGAGCCCCTCATTAACCCTTTTTAAGCATAACTTGGACGACTGGCTGGGCAACTACAAACTCACCCCAGGGGTTTCACCTGTGTCCCTTTTTGATGGGCAGTTGGTGCTGATTTAGATCTGCTTATAACATAGATCATATGTCTAGACCCTTAAGGGAACAAGGGTTGAACTTGGCTAGACTTGTTAGGGCCCTAGGGCCATTAGCCTAGTAACCTCTGTGATGTCTGGCTATATCTCACCAAATTGCCACCAATTCAATGTGACATCCCTTACTATGCTGGGTCAGTAACTAAGGAGCTTCAATCCTCACTACTGACTCCAATGTGAGACTGTCACTTAAACAGGCGTAATATTTCACAATTTTCCCCTAAGAGCATAACAGGAACATGCTCAATAATCTGGGACTGGACCAAATACTTCTGTCCACCCCTAATGTAACTGCTTATTACAAACTTCAGAGCAATGTGTCCCAGTCTAAGACCTCTGATAAACTCACACTCAAAGTAAATTTAAATCTCACACATCCAGACACTTCTGGAAAAGCCTGACACAGATTTCCAGCTGTGTTCCTTCCCAAAAATAACATGGCAATGCTGCCACCAATCAGAGTGTCTTCATGCCCTTCTAAAAGGATGCCCAATTAGGAAAATTAAATATAAAAATAAATGATAGCCATGACCAGAGCAGCCAGGCCTTCAAGGGGACCTGAGGAGTACCAAACAGGTATGAACACACTCTAATCTCTAAAGAAAAACACTGATCTCCAGCCACTATGTAAAGTAATAAAAACATTTAATAATAAGTAAAATGATTACAAAAATGTTAATCAATAGCTTTCAATAAGCACCAGAAATATAAAATGAAACTGTAGGATAGAAGTCCATCAATTTAGAAAAACTACTATCTTAATAACTAATCTTTCCTAATCTAGAGAATACTGTCCCTGATCTAATCTACAGCATAACAGCAAGGCAAATATAGGCTTACAGTTTTTGGTGAGTTCTCATTCATGGGTGTCCACTGACTGCAACTCTTCACAAACTGCTCAGCACTTGACAAACTGCTCAGTACTTGACTAACAGCTCAACTTAACAGTCTCAACTGTCTTATTTTAAAAATATCAGTCAGATGTTTAAAAATGTTATTTTTCCTGTCAATCAGCTGTTCCAATAATCACCTAGCAACCAGAAACATTCTAATGACATCGCCTGCTGTTCAGCTGATTCTCCACAGTTTGTCCTTTAGAATCTCCCTCTTAAACATGCACAATTAGAAATGTATCAAAACACTGACAGATTCTTAAAACATTCTGTTTAAACAGGGAAATACTCAACATTTAAAAAACTTATTTACATTTTCAGAATTAGATGTGCTGGTATACAAGTTAATCTGAGAATATATACAAATCTTCTGCCAGACATGCTAACACAGACAACAGTGTTTTCATTGTCTTCACAACCTCTTATGAACCTATAAAGTTATTTATTATAAAGACATCCAGGTTTATATCCCTGCATCAGATAGATGAAGAATGTGCACTGACTAGGCAAATAATGTCTTGCTTGGATAGAATGCATTATTCATCCACCATGAGTGCTTCCTCTATGGCGACAGATCCTACCCGTACTAAATGACAGTGTTAAATACTGAATTCACAAAAGCCCACTCCTGGAATGGCTGTTTTACCCAACAGTGCTATTATATATTTCTTGGCATTGAATTTTAGGTTGTGATTCTAGCACTAGTTATTAGTTTGTATCAGGCATTCTTGGAGAGTATCTATATCTCTGAAGGTTTCTATGAATGTGTCTAGTTTGGAATTGCCTGTGAAATTGGTCATCCAGAGGCCAGTTACATTAGACCTTACTTCAGAGAAGATGATACCAAAAAGGAGCTGCCCAGCACTGAGCACATCCTGACTCTGTTAGTGAATGATCTTTTTGCAGATTTTTTTGGACTTACCTGTAAGCCAGCTGATCATCTTGTGGGTGACGTAGGAGTTTACCCCAATCTCACGAGCCTGTCTACAATGCTTGAGTGGGGTATGATGTAGAATGCCTTGGCAGGTCAAGATAGGCAATATGCACCATTCTGCCCTCATCCACTGCTTTGATGACTTTCTTAAAGTCCACCAGGTTGAGCAGGCATGACTTGCCCTTGATAAATCAAATTGGGTTAGATACAGTGTCTTAAGTTTTTCAGTATCATCATTTTTCATAGCCATGATAATTCTTTCTACAGCTTTACATACAAGACTAGTTAGACTTATAAGTCAGTAATTATCCTGGTCAGTAGGTAGCCTGATCTTCTGCAGAGGGATAACAGCTCCAGTCCTACATTCATTTGGCATAAAGTCTGTTTGGAGGCTATGGTTAAATAATCATTCTAATGGATCCTTCAGGTCATGTTTCCTGTTATCTATGTGGAATTTTGGGATATTCTTAGGACCCATAAATTCAGTGTTTTTGGCCTTTAAGAGATCACGGAGAACCTATTCTCTAGTGACAGTTATAGTTGGGGTTACTTCTTGAGATGTGTCAAGGGGAGAAAGCAGGGTAAAGTTGGAGTGAACTTTATCAACCAGTTGATTTGCTACATCCTCTGGCTCAGTACAGGTAGCTTAACTTACAATTAGTTTTGCATATTGTTGTTTATTGCCTTAGAGGTTGTTGATATAGCTAAAGAATGTCTTGTGATTGTCCTTGGGATAGGAGGCTACTTTAACTTCATTAAATTTTGCCAGAGTGTCACTTAAAAGTAGGCAATTTGTCTTGGAGTAATTCCTGAAAGTTCCAGATCTAGCTAATGTCCCAGGAGACAGCCTCGTGGTCTGACCTGATCTGTGAGGATGTTACACCATGTTCGTGCATGTGTGTATGGGGGGGTTTCAACCTTCATCCATGTTCATGAGGGCTAGGTCGAGTATCTTTGCACCCCTACTGGGCATATGGACTAGCTGGAATGTTTGGTCCTATGAGTTTGGGGTTATGTAGGATTCCCGGTTTATAGTGGTGTAGTTCAAGTTCCCAGAGAATATACAGGAATATCATATTGAGTTGACTGCAGAGTTACTGTAGTACATTTAATTACCTCACTGCTGATTCACATAAAAGCTGACCCACCAATCCTGGGTAGAGGGAGGCAGCTTGGCTCCCTGCTTTGGTTGCTTGGTTGGGAGTTTGTGTATACAAATAAATTTATTGTTAACCTTACCACAGAAATCATTACCATAACTGCAGAAATGGCCAAGTCCCATACAATCAAGTCCTACTGCACCCACCTTCCCTGCAAAAGATGTAGGTCCAGAGCACTGAAATGCACTTACAGCCATACTGCACCCCTCCCCCCCCACAAAAAATGTATAGACCATGACCTGACAATGCAATATATTATCTCTTTTACTCTATTATACTGATTGCCTTTTGCTTACAGAACAAGGGCAGAGCAGCTGTTAGGCTGTGCATATACAAGGGAGTCTGTGACAACCTTCAGTGTCATATTATGACAGCCAGTCCCACAGATGTCCATTCACACAGGTGCTAGAGTTTAGCACAAAGCATCCATGCCACATCACAGCAGGAAGATCACTATCCTAATGGGACTAACCTGGTCAACAAAAACTAAATAAATAGCATAACATATTATCCCTCTCTCCTTTCCACCTCTCTGCTGCTCTCAAAGAATTATTGAAGGTTTACCCAGTTTATAAACTAGTGTAAATATTGTACATATACAGTCTAATCTGAACTACTTGTGTTTTTGTTTACATATCTTTCTTTTTCGCTTATGAAATGTTCTGAATTTCATCCAGGCTCATCCTAAACTTGGTCAGTGCTGATCAACAAATATTACACATATATTTGTGTGTGTGTGTGTGGTATATATATTTTATACAAGGTCTATAATAAATCAATGTCTACCCACAATTGCAAACAGACAACAGATTGCATACAAAATATTAAACAAGATACCATACAAGCAGCAACACAGAATTACCTCAGTACCTCAGTATTACATTATAAAAGTGAAATATAATCTGCAAAATTAAATGTACAAAACATTAAGAACACCTAAATTAAACCAATAACAAAACTCTGTAATAGGCATTAGTTTATGTAAACGTTGCAGGAGTGGTTCAGTCCATCACCCAACCAACAAGTAAATGGTTATAGCAAGTGACTGACACTCAAGTGTTATAGTACAGAGAGAGACACAACGGGTCGTGAAGGTGATAATGGAGGTGTAAACAAACAGCAGAAAGCATAAGCATACATGTACAAAATTAAGTAAAGCACAGCAGAAATCAAAAGCCTAACCAGTTAGCATCATTGATGAGGACTGCAGTTAAGCCACCACTGTATAACATCATTTTGTACATCTCTCTGCTTTGTGAAAATAACTTGTAAACTTAGTTGTTCTGCTTAATTACAGATGATTTTGACACAATATGCACTGTATACTCAAAGTCTAAGAAATAAATAATGCCTCTGGCCCACTGACCAACATGCTACCATTCATCACAATGAAATGCCCAACGGTATCAATGTTGCATATATGCATCTCAAATCATAACTGGAAACACTGCTAGAGAAGTATGAAGAATCTTTAATAACATTTTCTTATTATAAAAAGAAAGGCAGCATAACCTCCACAGCACAAAGATCTTACTTGACAAAAAGCCAGACAGGTGAACGTGAAATGGTGCCTTAAGCAAAGGTTTCCATGACACCTAGCCCCATGACCCAGAGATTCCACAGACTCTGGAATAGACTGCCCATATATGTCAAGCAGAGCACCTCTTTGGCCCTCTTCAAAAGGAACCTTGATGATTGGATGGGAGATAAGAAATTCACCCCATCGATCAGTTCAGTCGCCGTGCTAGACAGGGGTCCAGGGAAGTAAATACTGTGCGAAGAAATAGCCAGGGAATATTTATGGCTAGGCTTGTATAAGCCCTAGGGCCGATAGCCTAGTACCAACCTATGAACCTATGCTTCCTACTGCTCCTCTCCCATACACATCTCACAGTGCCTCCACCACTGGTTCCTCCCCATATAAACCAGATTATTATTTTTTTAACCTTTTCTGACATTTTTTGTATTATTCTTCAGATTCAGGGATATGAACCTGGATGTCTTTATAACAAACAGCTTTACTTTCATTGTAATAAGTGACATGGGTGCTTTAAGAAACGCCAATGCTGGTATCTTGGAATTAAAAGGGGAAGGGGATATGTATATTTACACTGTGTATTACATTATGTTATATTTACTTTAATAACACCTTCCTGCACATACTTAATACACTAGCACCCATTCGTATGAAAAGAATCAAAAAGAACTCAGCACCATGGCTCTCTAAGGAATGCAAACACCTGATGAAGCAAAGGGACCTAGCCTGGATAACCTGGAAACTAAACAAAAATGAACAAAATCATGTCAGTTTTAAAACACTATGTAACAAAGTGACAAAACTAATCAGCAGAAATAATAATTCATAGTATTCTAAGCTTCAACTCCAGCATAAAATCAACCCCAATAAATGTTGGCATTCCATATCTTCTTGACTTAATCCTGGAACAAACAGAGAGTACAACCCATCACCTGATACTCCTCCATCAGAAATAGCTGACACCTTTAACAAGCTCTTCATAAAATCAATAGCATACCTACTAACGAACACCCCTTAGGCTGGACCCCCCCCCACCCTTCAACCTTGTCACACATCAACTCTAGACCATCAACTACTTCTAACCCTGTCATTAATAAACCTGCTCAACAAAGTGTCTTACAAACCCCATTCTCATTTCAGCCCATACCCACTGACACCATTAAGAAACTACTACAAAAACTAAAACCCTTCTCCATCTCAGCTGATAATCTTCCACCACACTACCTCAAACTGGCTGCCAGCTCAATCGCCTACCCAATCAGTATCCTTATAAATAGGTCTTTATCTGAATCAGAAGTACCTACCATATGGAAACAATCTGACATCATCCACATTCACAAAGGAAGCAACTCTTTTGAAGCCTCCAATTTCCATCATATATCCATCTTGTCACCCATATCCAAAATTCTTGAGAAAGGTATCCATCAGCAGGTAATGCAATATCTATTGCAAAACAATCTTCTAACCAAAGCCCAACATGGCTTCCAACCCAGCCACAGAAAAATTATAGCCCTAGTATCCTGTACAGACACCATGAACAAGGCCAGAGATGAAGGATGCTATGCTGCCTCAGTATTCTTGATATCTCCAAGGCCTTTGACACAGTCTCTCACCCCTTACTATTGAACACACTGTCTAACTTAGGCTTCTCACATAATATTAAATGGCTTCAGAGCTACCTCAAAGATCATAAACAAGCAGTTAAATGGTCCAATGAACTCTCACCCTTTCTCCACAACACTAATGGAGACCCTCAAGGCTCCATCCTCGGACACCTACTCTACAACATTTTCACAAACAACATTCACACTGCCACTCACCCTGGAACCCTCATTCAGTACACTGATGATTCCACCATAATCTGTACTGCTCAATCATTCCACCATAATCTGTACTGCTCAATCACTAACAGAACTACTTTCAAAAACTCAACAGTCCTTTACTACAGTTGAATCCTGGCTAAGAAATGCCCGACTCTTTCTTAATCCAAAGAAGACTAAAATAGTACTCTTTCACCCCCAAAACACCTCCCCATTACTGATCATTTCTATATCCTTGCATCTGACAACATTGTCATAGAAATAGTGCAGGAAACCAAACTTCTAGGAGTTATCATTCACAATAAACTTCCATTCGACCCACATTATACAGCAAAATATAAAGATAACTCATCAAAAATTAGGACTCTTGCATAGAGACAAACATTTCTTTACTGCAGCAACCAAAATTATCCTTGCAAAAACATTTTAGCTTTCCTCCCTTCTTTACGGTGCCCCTATCCTAACCAACTTACAAACTTGTACCTTAAGCACGATGGAACAGTGCTACAACAAAGTTGCAAAGTTTGCCGCAAACTCTAGCTATCACACACACCACTGTAAACCACTACTAGAACTAAACTGGCTTGAACTCCCTAACCAACTTGCCTTTATTCATCTATCCACCTTGAACAACCTTATTTTCAAGCCTACTGCCTGCCCTGCACTAGCCAATCTAGTCACACCTTACACACCAAATTGATTTCTACAATCAGAAGACAAAAATCTCTTAGCTATCTCAAAACCCACAAGAAAACCAGGTCACTCTCTATATTCTTACTCTGTCTCTATACTATGGAATTCACTACCTCTCAGGTCTATGCCTGCTCTAACCCATTTCAAAGTCTCTTTAAAAAATCATCTCAAAAATACATGGCTCTGCTCCTACATAAAGCCTGCCTAATGTTCAGCTCTTTCCTCTTCTTCCACACTAGCCTCATCCTCCTCTTCTGTCACATTTCACTCCCTCACAGTCTGCAAGGGCCTAAAGCTCTCCCAACTTCATCTGTTTCTATACCATATCCTTAAGTTACTGCTCAAGCTGTAATGTCTCTATTGTTCTTTACTCTCTCGCTTTCTGCATCACTAACTTTCTGGTTATTATTTTCCTAACTGAAATCAACATTCTATTTTTTCATGTACTAGAACAGTTAATGTCATACAGTGCACTACCTACATACTACTTTTGGACACTGTCTACTCAACGGCTATGTATATGGGGAGAGTGACTATTACTATCTATGTTTTAACTCTATAGAACTGTCTAGATGTGTAATGTTGTAACATAGTTTCTTTCCACTTATTTTTGTATTTCTAATGTAATTTGTAATGGATTGGATTATACTATATTTGTTCTGTATGGGGAGCCTTTCTTTCCAGGCCTCTGCTGAAAATGGGTTCTGTAGACCCAGTCAGACCATCCCAGTAAACAAATGCCAAATAAATAAATATATTTATATAAACACAACCAACAGTAATATGCAGGACAGATTTATAAAGAGGGATGAAAAACTGAAGTGACTGGAATCAGAAACAAAACAGTGAAGAGAGGATGCATATTGACTTACAATGTGAGAAAAACAAATCAGAGAAGACACATTAACAATGATTTACTGATTTAAGAAAAATTACTAGACAACATGGATAAATCCTCCATTTACAAGAGAGAAATTACAGGGAGCAAATACAGACAACAGTACAATAAGAGGTAAATGTCCCAAGACCATACATGTCAAATGTTCCTGATTATGCCGAATGCTCATGATTTGTTTTAATTTAACTTTTAACCTGTCTCTCATAACTTCTCAGGTAGTCAATGGTGATTACCATTAAGTCAATAATATGATAGTTTACACTTGCATTACTATTGTTAAGCAAATGCATGTTGATGCAAAAAGTCTTACTTTAAGTGTATCACAGTGCTACATAAAAACAAAAAGTTTAATTTTTTTACGGCCTTTATGACAATTATTTAAGAATTTTGCTTCCTCAGGAATTCCTGAAAAATGAACTTGGAAGGTTTGCCAAACAATGTGTTACCAATTAGTAGGTAGTAAGTATTAAAATTTGAAGACAGAAACAGGCTATTGTGCAGGAAAAATAAGAGTCCCACTGTAAGGAGGTAGATAGTACAAGGTAACAATACGTGAACTGTCTCCTGCTGTGAGCTATCAATCACAGCAGCAAACAGCTCAAATTACCTTTGCCACTTTGATAGATACAAAGAGGATGTGTTTAGGGGGAAGGGAGATGACTTTAAGAACTACGACTCAGGCATAACAAAAGAATGACAACTGTTTGCTTCAGAAAGAAAAATAAGTAACAGACAATGAGAATACTGTTCTGTGTATTTATCCCTGTTTGTCTTTTAAGTAGTCATTGAAATGCAAGAAATGTTATTAATCCTGACGCACTAAAAAAAAAGCAGGGTGTATGTGAAAGTTAATTCACTGACAGGAGCTTAGCAGCTATGACGTATTATTTTAAAGCCACCACTGCATTGTGGGATACCTAGAGGTAAACTAAAAAACAAGATGCCAGACCCCATGTGGTCAGACTCTGGAATTACATTTAAAAATAATATTTAAACAGTATATAGAGTCCAAATGTGGTGTTAAAATGTAGGAATCATCAAGACATGATGAAATAAACATTTGTTTTTAGTCTATGGGTGCGGTTCTCCTTTAAGAACTTTACCATCAATCCCAAAACATCATTTAATGTTGCATCATCCAATTCTTAAAATAAAATTGACTGCACTCTGCTGAATGTGTTATGGTTAAAGTAAGGCAGAAAGGATGGCGTTTATAACTAGTAAAGGCTAATTAATTCATCTGTATCTCTCTGGCTATCTCAGTTTTGCTTAGCATCATCATGCATCTGTCTTCTTACAATAAAATAATGCTGGGAGGTATGATACCACTTTGAAAAGCTATCTGAATATGTGAGAATACTTTAGAAAAATATAGCATCAAAAGATGGTTAGGTAAGTTACAGTTATCATTACCAAAATAAAATTATACGAAAGGAAACTTTTTTTAGCACAACTGGCACCTTTCAGTGTGCAACTAATGCTCAGCTGCAGTATTTCCCTGCAGGAAAATAAAATCGCACTGCCTGCACATGTAACACTTACCAGATGTCTTGTTAATCACTTTCAACAATCTAGGGTGATACCACTCACTTTGTACCTTTACTACATGGTGGGTGTATGCAAAGCATGTTGCATTTTTTATATATATATTAGTGTGAAAATAAGTAAGGCAAATGTAGACAGTACACATTTAACATGACACTGCAAAGACAATTTCTCCCTCATGCTTCCGGAAGAAGCAAAGGCAGCACTTATCAATGTTTACAGTTTTGAATACAAAAAGACTGAAAACAAAAAGCCAACAAGAACTGGGATGGTTTGGGAAGCCCAAAGCTGAACTAGGCTCTAGGTATCCTATTGTTGTCAGTATTATAGCATTACAAAAAACTGATAAAGCCACAAAAAAAAAAAAAAAAAAAAAAAAATAGTTTCAGAAATTGCAAAGTACAAAGAAACTTAAATGAGCTGGTCACACAAGCCAGTATCTGGAAACAACAAAAGAAATGCAAGATGTTCTAAACTTGTTCAAAAGTTATGTAATCCCCCAGGTTACAACATCAGCTGTATGTAAGAAGTTGTTTTAGCCTCCGTCCGTGACTAGAAAACACTATTTTAGTATGCATTACTCACTCTTAAATTGGCATATATATATGTGGAAGGCTAAACTAGCTGTACTCCCCTTAACATAACTGACAACCAAAGCAAACAGTAATCAGCAAGGATAATACATGCACGTGGAATGATGCAGCAAACATGCACAGTACATATGTGACAATTATCACATATCATATGGTCCGTTGCCATTAAGAGATCACACTATTTGCCAAAACACCACTGCTAAAATATAATACCATATTTACTACAGCCTTCTGTCAAGTATAATATATATATATATATATATATATATATATATATATATATACACAAGTGTGTATGTGTATGTACGTGTGAGTATACACACACACACACACATATATATATATATATATATATATATATATATTATACACACACACACACACACACACACACACGTATATATACAGATTCACTTTAGAAGCTCAAAATACTGAAATATCGAAATTCAGTATTTTGAGCCCATAAAGTGGAATCCTGAGAACATTGAAAGCTCAGAAGCACGAAATTCAAAACCTTGAATACTAGCGGTTTTGAATTTTGCGCTTCTGAGGTTTTGTTGTGATTATGGATTCAGGTAAGTGTGTGTGCTAAAGGTTTTGGGTAGGGGCTGTGGTGTGTGTCAGTGTGTTTTGTTGCTGTGATATGTGTGTGCGAGGAGAATGTAGTTGTGTGGTGGTGTTTTGAGTGTGTTTGTGTGTAGTGCGACCTCGGAGTGAGAATATTTAAGTAGGGGGGTGTGAGGGTTGCAGGGGTGCTTGCCCCCCGGCGTTTATGTAGTAGAGAGCATGTGTTTGTGTGTGGGGAGGATGGTGTGTGCGTGCAGCAGAAGCACGAAATTCAAATTCTCTGTTGTGCGAGATTTTGAATTTCGCGGTTCTAAGTTTTCAAGGTTTAGAAAATTCAACTTTATAGCTTCGAAATACTGAATTTCGATATTTCAGTATTTCGAGGATATAAAGTGAATCCATATATACACATACACACACACTTGTTTTACACTTGCAAAGGAGTGGTAATGCAGACTGGACTCGTTTTAGCATTTAGAATGGAGTTTAAATCTCTTACACACAAGTCCTATTCAGTCTCTGCATTCTAGAATAAATCTGTGTTAATAGCAAAAAAAGCTGTTTTAACCTTTTTAATCTAACTCATATATTCAAATGCTTTCAACATATCATCTGCAAGTATTAATGTACATAAAATGTATAATTCCCCCAACACGTACTCAGATAGTGTTTACAGAATTATGTGTGTGTGTGTGTGTGTGTATATATATATATATATATATATATATATATATATATATATATATATTTACATATACACACACACACATATATATACATACAGGTGTGTGTGATATATACATACGAAAACATGGAAAATGAATTAAGACTTGCAATTACATTTTCTGACTTACATTTACTGTAGCTCAAATAAAGATCTGTAATTTGTTATAATGACTGCCTAAGCAGAAATCTGCTGTCTCCAGTAAATTCTTAAATCCTTTTATTAGTGTAAAAATAATTTCTTGGTATGCAAGAACCTCTATTAGGGGAATCTGATGGCATGCATAAGATATTACAGGCTGCAATAAATAATCAATTTATGCTTGATAGCAATATTCTGACATCCAGGCGGTCTATACTTGCCAGCAGTTTGAAATAGTTGCATTTCAATTACAAGCACTTAATGCCTCCTGCTGCAATGATAACAAATGCTATGAAACAGGTGTTTTAGCAAATGTCCATCATACTTTCCAAGTGTGCTGGTACCTGTGTTTTGACTTCAAGTGCAATCACTGACCTGTTACCAGATTTAAACCTTGTAATAACTGTCATTTACTTTATTGTTTCTGACTCTTTGCAACCTCATTAAATCTCAATCAGTTGTCTACCATTTCTCAGCATCTGACATTACCACATAAAAGTAGATCATTCTATGCTAAGCACACTATGAGAGCTTGTTATGAATATTAAGTCTGAATAAGTAGAACAGCATCCATTACATGCAGCTGAATATTTTAAAATGTCTGCAAGGCTTCAACTAGAAAGCCACTGACAATCAGGGTGAAAGAAGTCTAAGATAGTAGGGTTAGCTGTTTTTTCTAGACTTCATTTTGCAGACCAATGCAATTCTGCAAGTTCAACCTTAAATTCTCAATATAAAGGATGAAAAAATAAATATTAACTCAAAAGGAAAATAAGTGGCAATCCCTTGCAAATGAAATGCAGTTATGATGGTAATGGAATAATATTACAGTTGATATCAGTATTAGTGAAGCTGATGTACATAATGCAGTAAAAGTAAATACTCAATGCATATCTATCTGTCTTTTACTGTTAAGTCAACCATTAGATTTTGTTGTCGTATAACCTGGGCATTTCATACATTTCATCTCTCCAGAAATGATAACAATGAGGCAAAGCTTTACAGTTAGCTATGGAAAACAAAACACAATAGGAATGTAACAAATCAAACTGCGAAGCAGGCTGCAACGACAGAGGTTCAAATACTACTCTGTATAATAAGCTACCACAACATGAAAGGTAATTTGTCATTTGTATGCTTTTGAAAAGCTGATAATAATGAGCTAAGCCCTGAAAATTAATTTTCTATAGGTAGTATTCTTGATATCAAAATGCATGGAACACTAAAGAGAAAGAAATAGGGGGTTCCTAAATGAAAGACCAGCACTGGTAGAGGTTTTAACAGAATCTATAACAGAAGCTACTGTTAAAAAAAGGAATAATTAGTAAAACATATAAAATATTGCATGATAATTATAAGAATCAGAGGAGCTTAGAAAGGATTGGAGAGACAGACTGGATAAGCAACTCAGAAAGAGACAATGGGGGGGGGGGTATATGTACATCTCCCAAATATGCAACAAAATCTAGATTTAGGATCTTTGCCTGGAAATGTTTACATAGGTATGTTTCTACCCAATTAGACTTAGACTCCAAAGAATTTTTCTTCATGTGGATAGCAAATGTTGGAGGTATGACAGACAAGAAAGAGGTAGCTGGGAACATATTTTTTGGGAGTGTAGTGAGCTGGCAGATTTTTGGGATTCCCTGCAGACCACTCTGTTGGAGATGCTGGGTGAGCAGACTGAACTGACTGGGGAGATTATTTTTTTGAGTTATTCTACAGAATCAGAATTGCCTAGAAATAGTAAAGCCTTGCTGAGTATAATTATGGTGGCTGCCAAAAAAGCAATTACTAGAAAATGGAAATCAAAGTCTAGACCAACTGTACTAGAAGTAGTGAATATAGTAACAGAGATAAAACAACTGGAATTGGGATCTTTAGGAAAGGGAAGGAGTAAACTATACTGGAAAAAATGGGAATTGTGGGAACAATATATGGAGGGCAGGAACGAGATTTAAGAGGCAGGATTTGAATGAGCCATATAATGCTGAACTGACAATGACTGGGTGGTTTATAAGTGATGCATAATGTTTGCAACTACAGTTGTTTCAATGGTGTCTGTGATGTAAACTCTTTGCAACTAAAGTGGTATCATTCTGTTTGTTTTTCATTTATATAAATGTAAGATTGCCTTTGTTATATGTGAAAATTTAATAAAGATGTTTGGAGAAAAAACTGCATGGCACTCCTTGCACGAATATCATCATCGGTTAAAATGTTAATGCCTTTCTCTAAAACCTGCTAAAAGAAATTATTATGCAATATTTAAAAATATTGTTGTGTTGAACACACAGGGGTGGCAAAATGGTGAACCAGTTACCCATGCTACCTTACAGCACTTGTTTCTCCAGTCCGGTTCCTAGCTGGGATAGCTTTGGTATGGACTCTCGATGTCCTCTTTTTGTTTGCATGTGTTTTCACTGGGTGCTGTGGTTTCTTCCCACATCCCAAATATGTCCACAGGAAGGTCAGAAGGATGTAGCGTGTGTGTGTGTGCGTCCCCCCACTGTGATGGACTGACATCAAAGATTACTTCTCCAATTTTATGGCCACCGAGTTCCTGGATAAGATCTATCAACCCTAAACATGTTAAAGCAGCTATCAGAAAGAAACTAAATGAATGTTGATGAAAGTGTGATTACTGGGATTTGCAAAAGTTACAGAAGTATTTGGGCAGTGGTTTAATTCCTTTCTGCAATGCTCAAGAAAAGACACAGTCTATCTGAGGAAAAACTGAACAGCAGCTTTTTTACCTGAGTGAGAGAGAACATCAAAATAGGAGCATCTCAAAAGAACAAACATGAAGACTGAATAAAAAAATCCTCTAAGACTGAAACTATTTTTGCATGAACTTGCCCTTAACAAAATGCAGCCTGCTTCAATACATTGCAATCATGGAGTTGGCATATTAAGTTTAAGGGCAGTGTGGAGGTTAAAACCCATCACAATATGGGGATATGATTTCCTGAGAATTTGTTTTAATACTTTAGGAAATGCAGTTTCAATCTTCTGGCATTTAGTGTTATGCAGCCTTCTTAATGCATGTTCTCGCCTTTAAAAATCGACACAAGACAACAGCAAATTAGGAGACAAAATAGTGGAGCAAAACACTGCGCTATGACAGCAGCATCTAGGCCTCTCCAAAGAGACTAATAAAGATTGTGTCATCCATGCCTGGCCAAATAACTGTCAATGATGATAGCATAAGCTGGGCTTCAGTGACCCTGAAAACTAAATAAATCATTCCTTAGAGCAGAAACCAACTTCCACAGGAGGAGAAAATACAATAAATCAATAGGAGGCAGATAGTAACAACAGATAAAGGTACTGGGATGGCACTTAGCGCCGAAGATGATGTTCCTGAAAGGACAAACATACAGAAGTAAACTGCATTTTCTAAATAGGTAGTAAAAGAATATATTTGGCTTTCTCTGGTAAAATGTCTTGGCTTTCTGTCATGGGTTAAAACAGAATACAGCATCAGGTCTGCAACCCTTTACTCACCCTATTAAGAATGTAACCACTGTACAATTGCACAGATGCAGTGCCTTGCACGATTTGCTCACCACTTGCTATAACTGTTTCTGTCAGGTACTTACTTAGAAAATGGTCTTGAATAACGGCAAAGGACAGGCTAATTACTATACATAATAAAGCTTGCTCCATAAAAGAGCTGACAACGTAGTGTAAAAAAACAATCAGTTACATTGTTCCTGAATTTTTTGCGCTAAAACATTAAGTAAAATGGGGAAGCTTTAACTGATTTGCACTTTCAAAATACTCAACAAGCCCTGCCCAATTCCTTTGACAGATGAAGATTGTTCGAGTCAAACCAGCTCACATCTTGGCATTACTAAGAAAATGATGTATGAAAAATCACTCCACCCAACTAACTATGCTGTTTTGTAACAAAACAATTGCTCCCTGCAAATAACAACAGTATTTTTTTTTTAATTTCAGCTATTCAGTAATTTATATATGCATTAACAACTGCTGATTGAGAATATCCACACTGACAGTAATTTGAGTTAAACAGTGGGGCCCCAAGTCAGTCTGAAGAGTTTGCTACCATCAGCTTCATTTAGTGTTCATCTTTAGATGTTTCTGTGTGAAGTCTGACCACAAGCAAACCTCTTAAATCTCAAACTGTGTAACAAACTAGTAAAACCACAAATTACTGGAACAGATGAAAGAAGGCACACACTAGACCACAAGAATAAAATGAAGCGCTTTTCGTTTATGTCAAATCATAAACTTCTTCAGACAATGCTTTACAATTCACCTCACATTTAAATACATAATGAAAAAAATATATAAACCAATCAACAGGAAAAAAACATTAATTAAGCTAGAAACAAATACACAAAGTCACCACCCCCTTGTTAGTACAAGTAAAAACCATTTAAACACACAGGAATACTTTGAATTTTCATCTTCTCTACAATACTCTATTCTAATAATGTAAAGTCAGTTTTCTAATATTGTAAAATCAGTTTTCTTTAGTTTCTAAAAAGTAATTATAGAAATACTTAATTGTAATTCCTAGTCTGTCTTCATATTGCTAGTTTTCAAAATAAACTAACGCTTTAAACTTCTAAGTTTCAATATACTGCTTAAGACACAGCCATCGTTTAAACCAGGCTGGTGGTAAGCATTAAACCTTATTTGCCAAGAAAGTTCTAACTCTTCAAGTTTTAAAGAATCTGGACCTCCTCTTGGGTTAGTATACACTTGATCTATAACAATAAACTTAAATGTGTGCCCAGGATATAAATTTGTGTGTTTCGCTAGGGCATTTTCAAGTTTGTGTTTCCTAATAGCGTATAGATGTTCATATTTCAGTTTTGGGCAAATAAACAACCATCTTAGAGTTACAGTTGTTCCTCAATTTCAAGTTGTAAACTGAATTATTCACTGAGAATCTGTTAGATTCTAAGATGAAACCACAATAATTGCAAGCTTGGCATTTGTACATGCCTGGGGTTCTAACAGAGTTGGATCTACTTCCTTCACAGTAACTCTTAAGGTTCTTACCTTTTCTATATATCACTACTGGTTGTTCCCCACCCGGTGGAAACGTTTATATCACCTTTAAGAATGTCCCAGTTTTTTCTAAGGATTTTAAAACAAACATTGCTGTTCATACTGTAAGTAGTAATGAAAGAAGTATTAAATCTATCTGGTCTTGAATGTAATTCTGAATGCTGTTCAACAACAGAATTAGGAGACGTGGTAGCAGTAAGTAACTCATTTGTTCTGTTGTTCAATAATTAAACTAATGTTTTATATGTTACCTCATGTATTAATTCACTAATAAGGTGTAAAGGGTACCCTCTAGACTGGAACATTTCCTTAATAAATAAACATTCCTGATCAGCGTCATCCAGTGTAGTGACTAATTGCCCTTTAATAATGATAATGTAACATAGAGTTACAATATGTTTTCTTTCTATGAATTGATGAGACAAATCTCTTTAACAAAATGTCTTTAGTCAAAGTGATGTCTAAATAGTCAATTACAGAGACATCGAAAGTTGAGTTGAGGTATTCTACCAATAATTCACCTACTGAGACGTTGCCATCCAAAAGAATAAAAATGTCATCCAAAAAAACGGGTGTAAAATATGATGTTGTCTTTAAATTCGTTGTTGTTTAGTACAAAATGGTGTTCCCAATAGGCCATCACCATGTTGGCCTATTTACATGGTGAGCCCATGGCGACACCAACTCTTTGAAGGTAGAAGTCACCTTCAAACACAAAGAAGTTGTTATTAAGAATCAACTCCAACAGTTCACCTACAAGTAGGATGACATCGTTGGGACAGTCAAGTAGTCTCAACATTTCTCCTACCCATTCTAAAGCTATTACATGGGGAATACATGTATACAAATCCTTTACATCTATGGTTAAAAAGTTGTAGTTAGGTTTGTATTCTAGTACGTTGATGTTACTGAGAAATGTCCAGTCTTTGCAAATTTGTTTTAGGTTAGCTAAGTACTTTTGCAAAATAAGGTCAACCACTTTTGCACAAGAATAAGTGGGGGATCCCCTACTATCTATGGGTGGATTTTCTATGCATTTGTGGATTTTGGGGATCCCAAAAAGACTAGGAAACCTTGGGAAAGTAGTGACCATAAAGTTGTACATATCACGGGTGATTTTATCCTCTATGTATAAATCTTCAATCACATTCTTAATACTGTTGTATGCTTTGTTGGTCTCAGAAACTTGCCTCATAAGACTCAGTGTTTAATAAAGTCTCCATCCTGTTAACATAATCTAATTGATCAAAAACCACTACGCCTCCTCCTTTGTCAGGTTTACATATTCTTAAATTGTTGAGTTTAATGAAATTCAAACTATCCCTTTCTTTCTGCAAGTCACTAAGTTGGTATATTTTTGGGACATCTAGAGGGACAGACTTTGCTAAGTTCCGAATGTCTAATTCACAGAACTGCTCAAAGACTTTGATCAAAGGGTTAAGCGGTGGGTTAAATGTGCTGGGAATGTAAAACTGGCTAGTTTCACTTTGGGGGACATCACCAAACATAACCCTAAAGTTGAGCTTCCTAGTGTATAACTTTAAATCGATGATAGTTTTAACTAGATCAAGTTTTCTGGGTGGAACATAAGTATTACCTTTTGAAAGTAAATCAACTACTTCAGGTGGAATGTTCACATTTGTAAAGTTATACACAGTGAAATCACCCTTGTCGTTAACCAGTAACACTGGTTCCTTACTAGCTAAGTCCCCTTCCACTACAATATTAATATCTTCAGTATAAATTGAACAATCAAAAGGAAAGTCAATCAACCCCTCGTCTAAAACAACTAGGTCACTTGATTCCCCTGTGTCAAACAAGTTTGTGCCATTGAACAAAATGTCACTGTTTAACCTTAGTGGTAATGATGCCACTTTACAATTCAGTTGTTCTTCTGTTTCCTCTTTTGATTCAAGTGAACTGGTTGTTGCTGCTTCTGCCTTCCCCCTAAAAAATTAGGGTTGTTGGATCTCAGGTTGTAGTGGCCAGATGTATTACCCGTCTGGTTACTTTACTATAACTTGGTTCACTTGCCCCGTTCTGGAATGACACATCATTAGGTACCTGGTCTCTTTCATTATTATTGTACCCTGAAACTTGGTCATTGCTATTCTCAGGTACCAACACTGTTGACTTTGAAACCAGTTTGGGAAATAGAAGGTTTTGGATAGGCTACACCTTCATGGTAAGCCTTTAAATCCCTGTCCAACTTTTTCACCTTATTTTGCTTCAGTTTATTTAAATACATGTCAATACTGGTGAAAATGCGGTTGTACTCATACTTGTACCGAGCAAACTCAATATTTAGCCTTATTTTCTTGTCCAGTTCTCCAACTGACTCAGTCAGTGCCTCCACGGCGATCACATAATGTTTGCACATAAGTTCTAAAAGCTCGAACCCTTGACGGTCGAACAAAGAAACAATTTCCAAATGAAATTGAGTTCAAGCCTGGTGGAAGCCCTTTAGGCACAATTTTATTTCTCAAACACTCTTTGAAATAGGAAACCTCAAGCTGGGTTTTCCTCAGTTTAACTAACAATTGGTCAAACTCTTTTAAATCAGTTGTAATGTTAACAACTTCAGTTGCGGCACCTCTTTCATTATTAATTAAACTAGTGTAAAATGATGTATCAGAAAGCCACGAATGCAGATTAAAATTAGTGAAAGTACCTGTTGGTGAAAGGTTCTGCTGTCCAAAATCGCCGTGACAGGTTCTGAGGTTCGGACTCACTCCTACAGGTTGGTTGTTAGATTCGGATAGTCTTCCGTTATTTCCGTTACCGGAGATGCCATTGGTGTCATCAAATGCTGGTAGGACGGCACCCGATGTTAAAACCGCTGCCAAAGAACCTTGATCGTGCCCTGTACAACATCTCTGGCCACACGGCAAGCTTGCTTCGTTTTCTTGGTTACTGCTACCGCCGCTGCTAGTAGTGTGAGAAGATGAATCAAGATTATTCCCTCTCCCAGGGTTTAACAAAACCGGAAGTGGAAGTGGGTTCTTGCTGGAATCAAGTGAGAAGGCTCTTATTTGCCAAGAAAGTTCTAACTCTTAAAGTTTTAAAGAATCTGGACCTCCTCTTGAAAGAAAGCTACGGGAACGCGTATATGAACATCTATACGCTATTAGGAAACACAAACTTGAAAATGCCCTAGCGAAACACACAAATTTATATCCTGGGCACACATTTAAGTTTATTGTTATAGATCAAGTGTATACTAACCCAAGAGGAGGTCCAGATTCTTTAAAACTTGAAGAGTTAGAACTCTTACCACCAGCCTGGTTTAAATGATGGCTGTGTCTTAAGCAGTATATTGAAACTTAGAAGTTTAAAGCGTTAGTTTATTTTGAAAACTAGCAATATGAAGACAGACTAGGAATTACAATAAAGTATTTCTACAATTACTTTTTAGAAACTAAAGAAAACTGACTTTACAATATTAGAAAACTGACTTTACATTATTAGAATAGAGTATTGTTGAGAAGATGAAAATTCAAAGTATTCCTGTGTGTTTAAATGGTTTTTACTTGTACTAACAAGGGGGTGGTGACTTTGTGTATTTGTTTCTAGCTTAATTAATGTTTTTTACTTGTTGATTGGTTTATATATTTTTTTCATTATGTATTTAAATGTGAGGTGAATTGTAAAGCATTGTCTGAAGAAGTTTATGATTTGACATAAACGAAAAGCGCTTCATTTTATTCTTGTGGTCTAGTGTGTGCCTTCTTTCATCTGTTCCAGTAATTTGTGGTTTTACAAGTAAACCTCTTAGCTAAAGGCAAACAGTTCTCTACCATTCTTATCTTCTTCCTTATGTTCTAATCCCAAGACTGTTTTTACTGCCCATATCGGAGATGGATATCAGTATGTATATGTCTTTTGCTGTGGCCTTCTTGAAACTGACAAATAATGCACAAGAGTGGGCTAAATTTTCTTAAAAAACCAAAAAGAAACAAAGAAGGATCCTATAAAAATCCAAACATCACACATAACAGTCACAAAAAACAAACATGAAGCTGATTTTCTAAGCACATCTACGTCCTCATGGGTTGATATTATAAGGAAATAAAGGACCTTCCAAAGGATGAGAGGCCCAAAGATGCAAAATGCCCTTGGACTGTCTGCTACTGTATTTCAGCATCCCCGGGGGAACATGGTGTTTTACTGGTTATCAGGTATCTGCTTTACCTTAACAAATACAGTAGCAGCCGCATGTCAGAAACTGGTCACCTCAAATATCACAGATTACAGATTGAAGGAGTTCACTCTTTTTTTTTTTTTTTTTTTTTAATCGAAAAAATTAAGCATAAACTGTGGGTAACTGCTTTCTTCCAGAACATTATGAAGAAAATAACTCCAAAAAGAACAAGTGGATTGAACTTTCTGGCTCCAGATGTTAATTTCTGTCTGTTAAATTGCTAGTGCAAAAGTTGGCTTTTTTAGATACATTTTTGCCCCTTTCTCCGAGATGGAAACTACAGAGTTAGTTCACTGTGAATAGGGTTTTCCACAATATAGGTGGTACAGGAAGACACAGCCTCTCCTGTAAAAACATGACTTTACAAAAGTTGACCTTTGTAGCTGTCAGCATTCACAATTTAATAGAGCAAGAAATAACAATAATATGACACCACATATTTTAAAACAAAATAAATTACTCCTGCATGACAGTAAAGAGTAAATGGAGGGACCTACACACAGATGCATACCCAGAATCCTTAAGTTTGTTTCAGTCTTGTCCTCAGCTCACACTACTTAATTAGAGTTCATCAACTTATACTGACTTTTTACACAGCACCCTCACTGCAGCACATCTAACATAACTGCACAGAATCTGGATAATATGCAAGCAAGAATTAACCACAGCAAGGAAAAGCACTGCTTATGCCAACTGCCGAAAAGGGTCTGGTGACCAAACCAGTTATCAAATACCATAAACAACAAGGTATATCATGTGTATGCAATTTATTTTGTTTCTTCTTTCAATAAATAATTGGAGACAATACTTAAAGAATCCTTGAGAAGGTTCTGACTATGTAAGTTGCAGTTATGTGCTTTAGAGTTACTTTTGCACCAAAATTATCTATATCCGCACACATTCTGTGCTTTTTTAAAATTTTTCTACAAAGGCAATCCATACAAAAAAATAAAAACCTTGACCACATCAAGTATTTTTTTTCAGTTAAATTTGATTTTTGTTTTCAGCAAGGATGAGAATGAGTCCAGATTCTACATACCATCCAAATGTTATGTCTTGAAGCATTCTTTCACTGATATCCATTTTAATCTACTCAATGTCACAGGGGTGACACAGACAATTCTTTCAAGCGATGGACACAAGGCAAAGAAATATATCCTGGACAGGAAACCAGTTTATTGTAGGTCTCTCTCTCTCTCTTTCTCTCTCTCACAGACACACACACACACACACACACACACACACACACACACACACACACACACACACACACACGAGCAGAGTATGCACAAACACATGCACATATACGCACAGCCAATTCACCTACTAGCATTTCTGTCATATGTGGAAGAAAACTGAAGGATCTGGTGAAAACCCTTGTAGACACAGGCAGAATATGCAGACTCCACAGAGAAGCCACCCCAGCTGGGAAATTAATCACAGAACCAAAACCTGTGGGGCAGCAATGCTAACCAGTGCACCCAAAGTATCGCCCCTTTCAAGTTAGAGAATAAATCAAATAAGATGGTGAGTATGGAATGCAAGTGCTAAGCAGCACTAGGTATTGGGAGGGGGATCATGAAGCACAGATGCCAGAAGTGACAGGTAACAAACCACTGGTGGTGCTCTTTCATCTCCCCCACTGGTGCTCGACTGTTAGTAGCTGTTATCTGGCACTATGATGGTTATCAAAAACAAAACAAACCAATGAGTGTCGTATGGTATATACCTAGGATTATTTAAATTCATGTAATAAAGAATAATGCTATTTCATTGCTATTTTTATTTTTAATAAAGACATCTGGATAAACAGCACAGTGTTTATAAAGTCTTTTGTGCAGATACTACGTGTCTTACTCTTGTGGGCTTATGCCAAATCATCTGATTTCATTCCATATATCTTAATCCATGTCATCTGATGAATTATTAATCCTCTAAATTGCTCACATGTGTGTTTGTATGTGTGCGCCCTTGCCTGCAAGGGCAGGTTTATGTTTCCACAGAACCCTGAAGAGGATGAAGCAATTATCAAAAAATGAATGAAAACATATACATTTGAAACTGCCATTGCAATATGAATTCTTACACCAGTCCTAGAAACTTAATTTTTGCTGATGTACTTTCATTCCACCAAGCCATAGTCTGATTTTGAATTCATATCAGGATATGGTTTAGATACAGAATGACACTTCTTAATATCCTAAACCTTCATTTTGGACAAAGATCAGCAATTTATTTACTAGTACCTTTAACTTCTGTTTCTGCAGAAATGGACATATCATAACCTACACAAACTGTAATATAAAAATAACAATATCTAAAAATATACTTACAAGTTGTTCTGATTTTACCCCATACAGCTGAATGGTCTTGGCCACATTTCTTGCCACAGCTAAACTCAGACTTGGATCTACAGCTGCCACATTCAGCTCACTGCACCCAAATGTGAAAGAATAAAAGAAAAATCAGTTACTCAGCTGCTGAAGGAATAAAAAAAAAAGTAAAAATAACTGCTAATATATAAAAGTAGGGAGATGCTTCACTTTGTATCTCACGTCTTACGATTTGGATTGGGTTAGAATAAACTAAATTGGGAAGATGATGCAGGACTTCAGCTGCAAAAATCAATACAGAATGATGGCTACCTATAAAATGTCGGCACTTAAAATGCTGAGTGCCAATAAGCCAAAAAAGACTGAAAATACAGGAGAAGACTGAATCTTTTTACAGACAGACTCTACATAAAGCACTACATGCAGAGAGCAAAACATCATTAATATAATTCAAACAATATCAAGAACATAGGTTGCTAATTGCAGTGCATGGAAATACATTATTATTATTTGAGTGAAATAAATTTATATGGTAAAAACATGCTTCATTGCAGCACAGTATACAGATATTGGCTTCAGCATTTTCATGTTATTACAATAGGGCAGTACATTAGTACGAACTGAGCAAAACAGCAATGACATGTACAAATGTGATGTAGACAAATATCTCCTTGCTTTTTCATCAGGTTGTAACACATCTATACATCGGATGCTGTGAGAAGAACTCAGCTTCTTCATATATATTTAAAATTTGGCTTATAACGACAGTAGGTATTAAACTACTCCACATACAAATGCACACAAGGGTACAACAATACAGTTATGTGTGATGTTACTGCATCAGTAATAAACCCATAGTGACCAGTCACTCCTTATGAAATCAAGCAGCTACGAACTAAACTTAATAAGTGCATGAAGGCAAGATCTTAAAAAGGGGGAAGGCACTCCAAGCAAGTAAATCTGCTTTGGAAAAGATGATTTTTTTTTTTACATGCCTGGTGGAAAGATCATGATTTTTCAGGGTAAGGGAACTGTACGAGCAAGGGCAGCTACAATGAATGCTCATACTGCAGGAACAGCTCTGGATGTGGGAGATTCTAAGTAGTAGGGAGACTCTAGACCCCACTGTTTTACTTTGTTCATAAAAAATATATTTCTCCTGCAAAGTACCCATGAGGACTGTGTAACAATGTGTGTAAGTCCAAATATTCAAGCCTCTAAATAAACACAGGCCAGTCAAAGATGCACAGTAGGTAGTGTGGGATGGCTGTTTGTGCAGGGCTCATTGCATTGTGCTGTATGAGGAGTCTCTCCTTTCATCCATGTTGCATAACTGTAAAGTTGATAAATACAAGTTGTGGGTGTGGCCTGCATATCAGAGGAGCAATGAAGCTTAATATACTGCAGAAACACTTATTTCAACCTATGTGGTTCTACTGTAGGTCAGCTGAACGACTAATCAGTTGGGGTTCAAGTCACTGTATGTCGACCATTCACAGTGGAAATAGTGGTCTTCGTTTTTGGCACTAGAAGCAACAGTACCACATAGTGGCAGAAAGTGAATAATTTACATATCTTCTGCTGAAGAATACTAGTTAGCATAATATCACCCTGCCTGATGACTAAAAAAAGTGGAAAACTATCAGCAGCCATTTAGTTGCTGATGTAAGGAAGTGGTGCATGTGTAGAGGGACAGAGTTTAAATGTTTTTCTTTATAATGTGGCTTATATGCTCTTTATACAAAGTGCTAGTCAAGGCAGACAATCAAGTACTTACAGACGCTTAAACTCTCTTTTTAGACAACCTTGATATCTGAAATTTTAATAATGCAGTTCTAGCACTGACCATATAGGACCTTGGAAGAAGACAAATCTCAGTCTTGCTAATACTAAGTACTACCTTTCTTGTCTGTGAGACAATTTTCCCAGAAGGAAGACCTTCGAGAAAATGTCCAGAACGTCAGTTTTCCTAACGCACAGGCTCTAAAAGACATGGCTATCTGCATAGTGGAGAATTATTATGTAGCCGCAGTTCTCTGACAGGGAACTGACATAGAAGAAAAAGAGAGAAAAATCTGACAATGATCTGTGTGTTATGCCTTTTATTATGGTTTAAGAGCCAGAGATGAATAACTTGGCCTAGAAGTTGTTACTAAACCATCGCCAAACAGGAGATTTTATTTATTGCTCACGTCATTGCCCATTAAGTCAAAGGGTTTTAAAAAAAGTTCAGAAAAAGGACACTGGTGTCCAATCCATCATCCACAGTATACAGAACTTAATCAGTGAGTTGGATAAGAGCTTTGTTGTTGCTGTACTGCCAATTCTAAAGTTGTGTATTACAAGTCAGGTAAAACCCCTTAATGGTTTACAAAAATCTAGCAAATAACTGTGGATGTATTTTACTAGTAAGGAGAGTACATATATTAGTATAAAAACAGTTTAGCTATAGAAACTCCATGTTTGCAGGCAACACATCTGTGTTCTTGTAAACTTTAGCAACAATACTTTCACTGATGGAGCTAACAAATTAGGTAAGTAACTGTATCTAAAATGCAACTGCAGCACGCATACAAATTGAGTTAACTTGAAACAGAACTTTGCAAATGTTAAGAAAGCTTTCCTCAGGCTTGAGTACCAAGTGGAATGTGTATATTTGTCCTTGTGGGTCTGAATGTCATGATATGCCTTCTGTATCCTTTCCAAATATTCAGAGATGATTTAACTGAATATATATCAAAATGCTCACAGGAACAGAAGAACTCTGTATGGCACTCATACTGAACCATTTAAGGAAGACCTTACCTTTGTCAATATTGAACATAATAACTACTTTTACTCTGCAAACTAAATTTTCAAGTTTTAAGACTCGGAGATCAGTGCAAACATACTGGTAGTTGCATATGACACATAATGACCTTAAAAGTAGGTATTTTACTAATGTGGCCAGTTTTTCCTTCACTAATTCCTCTGGCAGTTAAATCTGAGAAAGCAAATGATTACATCAGGCCTTCTTACTCATGTAGGGAAGTAACTAGAATTATGAGGCACTGTACATGAGAAATACAATGAGACCCATATGGCTTACTGAAGCAGAGCCCTTAAAACAGCTACTGACAATTAAGTTCATATCCAACTGGATACAGTATACACTTAACTCAAATCTCTAGGCTCTACTTCTGGAAGAATTCCTCCATGACTGAAAAATTGTGAGCAAAGCTGCTTAGGAATATCGGTAGGTACAGTGCAATGGCCAAAAAATCTTACAAATTTGTACATTAAATGTAATCAGGAGAGAAGCCGTGACAGTACAGTGACTGCAAAAATGACACTTTTATGAAACATATGTCTATATGTCTAAAATAGGAACCATCTGAAATTCTGAGATTCGATAGTACTAGTCCTAAAACAGCAAGACTACATGACCGAAAACATGGACTTACATTAAGTCAGAGATTTGTGTCCTTTGGAATACTCAATTTTCTCTGCTGTAGGGTGATGCCAGTGTTAGTACATAAGTTTTTTGGTGGAAGGCTTACCCCACATTGGAGTGCAGGGAGAGGGGGTTGGCCCCTGAAAATACAACTTTAAAGAAGAAAAGAGATATTCAACATTCAATGTTTTCCTGTGTTTTTTGGCCTGTTTTTTGTCATTTTGGAGCTTAGGATTAACAGTCAAAACATTTCAATAGAGTGCTACTTAAAATGAAAACTTGTAAAACATATGTGAAAACAGCAGAGTCATTTTTGGGTCAGACAAAAAGCACCTTATCTGTTAAGAATGGTCTGCAACCATAACAAAAGGGTACATTACTTTATTTCTGTAAGAAAATGCAAAAACAATCAAGAAGTCTCTTGGTTGGTACTATTATGATATCATGTGTGGCACAACTAAGATACTGAAATCTGTTTACCTAACATCGTGGGGTACTAATATAACAGAATGTCCAAGAGGTGACATGAGTATTTTTTACTTTCTCTGTAAAATATTCACTGTGAAATTATATCTATTTATGCAGGGTACAGAGGCTAAGGCCTTTATCTGACAGTTGTTTTTAACTGCTGTGGGACAAGAGTAGTCAAACGGCATAGCTAATAGGTTCCAGACCCATTGTTATGCAGACACAATTTATCATATCTATACATTACCAGATAAACCTCTGAAAAGATACTATAGTGGAAAAATAACAGCCATCTACGCAAATTATATTACGGTCTCTTATCCTTGCTAGTATGCAAATTAGACTGAACTGTGGTATTATTTTTAGCACTGCCTTAAGGTAATTAAAAAAATGATTTGAAAAACAAATGGATAGGGACAATTAGATGATGAAGAAGCAGAAGATGGAACAACTAAAGTTGATTTACATAAGAAATATCATAAGATGCATCTTCTAGCATATAGGGGGAGGCAAAGAAAAAATATTTCAACAAAATTAAAGTTTGACTTAATGAATGGCAGGGCATTTTATATGGGCAATAGCTATCCAAAAATGCATTAAACACCTCTACATGCACAAATGTACAAACAGCTGCCAAAACAGACAGATTAATATGCAGACCAAATACATCCAAAAGGGAAATACTGTGGCACAACTGTGAATGCAAAATGGCTATTCCACTAGAAATTTTTCAGGCAATGCAAAGTATCTAAATTTTAGAAGAAAAGTAAAATTGAATGTATCTTTTTAACAAGTAACCATATATGGTACAGCGACTCAAAGTCATCATCAAAGTTAAGAGAGCCTGAAGAAAACATTTTGGCATGCTATAAAGTACAACTGGCCAGTTCAATGGCCCACAAGCTACAATCCATCCTCCCAGATGCTTCTCTGTGGCCCATCAAGCTGGCCAGCAGATTTAAGGTAAGCCTAGTTATATAAAAAAAAAAAAAAAAAAAAAAAAAAAAAAAAAAGATTGTAACTGTATTGAGCAACTGCTACACTTCAGAAGAGCACTCCAACAGAAAGCCCAAATGTAGCATCCGTGCCACTTTGAGAGATGACTACTTTGCTTTCAGCAGTCCCACCTGTTCCGCCCCTTCATGGCAATGAGGTATTTAGAAGTAGAAATACATTATTTTTGCTGCTTCCTAGTGATCACACATCAGAGGTAATCAAAAGAAGTAGATCATCTGTTTGGAGGGTAGCATTCTGTGGGTGAAAGAAAAGGCAGTTACAGAGATACGCATGTAAATTGATCAATTTCTGCTTGGTTAGGGCTGGGTATAGTGTCTATATGTGAGACCAACAAGCTGAAATACATTACTGTGTTCATTTATTTCCTCACAATTTAATATCTACGGGATACACAGAAGGTAGCTACTAGGAGGAGGGGGAGGGAGGCAAGCTGTGTATGCAAAAACAGGGTAATTGCATGATCAGTGTAAAATAATTATTACTATGATTGGATGTTGGATAGTATACGAGTCACTGTATAGTTGAAATACAATACTGTGGTCATTATTTCTTTCACTTTACACACTATTAAATCTCAGACATGTACACAAAAGATGACTACTCTTTCATGGTATGGATGAGGAGACATGCTGTCTGTGAAAGCACAGGGCAGTTACAGGTCACTGCTGAATGATCATTTATATGGCTTGTTAGAGCAAGTATTGTGTCTCTAACAGCAACATGCTGAAATACATTTTTATGGTCATTTTGCCTTTCATTTCCTTAAATAGATAATATTAATGTTCAGAATGTGGCTTTCTTTTTGTTTTTGGGTGGGGCAGACTATATGTTAAAACAAACAGAAATTATATTCCCATTGTTAAATAATCAGTCTATGTTCCACATAGTATTATGCTAATATGATGCTTTGTGACTTCACAGTCAAAGGTGGTGCATCATCTTAGAAAGGGCATATCACACTGGGACAGTATGTGCGTGAAAGGAGCTGAAGTTTATGTTAGTTGCATTGTTTAGAACCATAATGAAAACACAACCATGTTTTGGCTTTAAACTTGTTAGTTTATCATAAAGTCATAGTGACCATGATGCTCAAGCCTTTATACTAAGTTCACAACTAACATGCATATTTTTATTGTTTCTCTTAAGTGGCAAATACTTAATCCATAAAATCATCAGTAGATTTTGTTTTCTTTTCTAACATAACAGCTAAATAAATCATTATTTCTTTCACTAAAACCAATGCTTTAAGACATTTAAAATGTTTTTACAGAAGAAAAAGAGAAAATCATTACATGGAACTGAGACTTTGCATTCAGAAATCCAAGTGCAGCTGTTCTATGACATCTGTACCTAAATACACAACTTAAGAATGGTTTATAACTAAATACCCACATCTGGTGTCCAAACACATTACTAGAAAATTTCAGACTGTTTCAGTGATACAACCCTGTAATGATAATCTCCACCAGTATGCCTGCAGTAAATGTGCTACAGCATAACTGCTTGGTATGAAGTGAAATCCTTTGGAACACAGAATGGAATTCTCAACTGTGTTTTGTATACAAATACTTAACTGGCTAATCACAGCACTATAAGGGGATGGACAGTGGAGCTAATCAGGAATATGTCTACTGCCTTTAGGCTTCATAAACAAACAAGGAGTCTGTGTCACAACATGAACACCTAACAAGAATTATTGTTTGAAAACAACAGATATCTTTGGCATATATTTCGGCATTATTTTTTTTTAATTTTTGTTTTGTTTTTTGGTTCACTTTCCAGAGACAGAGAGTCAAGCAATGTCAAATCTGACCACTGGTGTAAAAAGGTTGGACCAGCCTGCTATAAAATAATACACCAAAAAATATTAAAAGTTGCAGGACTATCTGATGGAACTAAGATAAGGAACCTACTTTGCACAGATTAGCAGTTTGATCTTTTCAAATCTTCAGGCATGCCTATTTAAAGTTCTATTTTGTGTCCAGTATGACACTATAAGCAAAGACAGAGTAAAACAAAAATTATTTATTATTTTCATGTACATTTTATCAGCAGGTCAGTTTTCTTATATAAACTGGTCAAATGATGTGACCAACTTCAACCATACAGACGAAACAGTATCTCTCTCTTCATCCTTCAAAAAAAAAAACTGATTTCATGTATGGATTATAAAAAATATAGGAATCTCATTAATAAATTTCAGCACCCTGGTGAGCACATCTCATGAATCTGTGTGCAGATCTATGATAAATGTTAAATTCTTGTCTGCCAAAAGTACAGTACTATGCAAGAGAGTTCACCACAAACTTTAATTCTAAGTCCAAAATGTTGCACTTTGACAACCTTAGCACAACCTTAGCACAGTCTAAAAAAATGGATAAAATTTTCTATGCAGAATTTTTTGATTTGAAATTTAATATAACATATATTAGACCTTCACATAGGTATTTTTACAGATATATATTTGCTTAATATCTATTATATATGTATACATATTTATATGTGTGTTTTTATTGTGTCTTTATCAATTTATCAAAGTGCTATTAAATTTGAATGATATGTCATGTGACACTAATTAAGAATATAAATATGGTGTCTTTTTATTTCTTACCTACACCTGAAGAAGAAGTCAGTGAAAGCACTTGTGCTTGTAACTGGTACCATTAAATTCTTTGGAGAACTGGAGCCTTGCCTCTGCCTGTTTGTTTATATTACTAATTTGTTTCTTTTACTTTGTGGAGGCACCTTGTTACTGCTGGTTTGTTTTAACATTTGTTGTAATTACTAGAAAATGTAAATCAAAGTCTAAACAAACTGCATTTGAAATACTGAATATTGTAATAAAAGAGCTGGAAGTATAACCTTCAGAAAAAGGTAGGAGCAAATTACAAAGAGAAAAATGGAAACTGTGGGAACAATATATGCAAAATAATGTTTTGGAGAAGAAGTGAGATTTAAGTAAAACAGGAACTAAATAGTTTATATAATGTTGGACTGATGACAGTTATACAAAAATGTGATGTATAATGTTTGTAATTAAAAAATATGTTAACATGGCTTGTTTTCTTTTACATAAATGTATGTTTGCCTATGTCTTAAGTGATAACTTAATAAAAGTGTAAAAAAAAAAAAAAGACCAATGGGATAGAGGATGAGTTTCCAGACTGTAAGGACGAGAATAATTAAGCCACTACTTCTTGTCACAAGAACCTCACATTCTTGTCCTCACAAACTTGATTGGGTAGGACAGCAAGCTATGACTCCAAATATGGGGTAGACTCCAATGCTAATAACTACTGCAGCAAAACTATACTTCGCCTTATATGGTGTGACAGATAATGTGTCTGCTTCATATCACCCAATGAAAAGACCACTTGAAAGATGGCAACTGATGCTTGGCATTCCTTATACAGTGAGCCCTGATGGCCCCCTGAACTCTTTTGTTTGTATAATAATAACAAAACCCTACAAAACCTGTGATCAACTTCAAAACAGTTAATTTTAATCACATATAAATCAGATAAGCCCAAAAGTGCCATTTTTCAGGTGTGAGCCAAAAGCAATCTCTGGCTAAGTTACATGCTCAGTGGCATACAGTTTGCAAGTGGAGTTTAGGAAAATCAGACCCAGAACGACAGGATGAAACTCACTAACAATGCATAGCCTGAACTCTCTGTGACAATCTGCAAGACTGTTTGCCAACAGGAATGCCCAATTTATTAGGCACAAAAGAAACAAATTTGTTTGGACTTTCTAAATTCTGTATTTCTACAGCTGTATGCAAACATATGTTTTCTAAGGCTCATGTAATTAAAAAATCCTTGGATGATGCATCTTCTGATTCACTGTAATACCTATCACTTTACACATAATGGAAGGATTAGCAATGAATGCCACTATACCCTTGCAAAGTACCATGTAAGGCTCAAAACACAAATGAAATTAGCAACTTTTATAATCGCTTAGTTGATTTAATCATTAGGAGAGCTGTTTTGTATGGCTAAAACTAATAGACCTAGAATAGAAGCATAAAGGAGGACTTTGTCAACTTACCCAAAGCAAAATTATGGTCCTAAATGAGAATAAACATTTTTTTCTGATGAAATATGATTGATTGCTGCTTTCAAAAACTTCAAAGGATTTTTTTCTCTGGTAGATAGCAAATGCTGAAGGTGTGATAGGGAAGAGAAAGGTATTTAGTAACACATTTTTGGGAATGCAACATGCTGAAAGATTTTAAAAATTCCCTACGGGAAAACTTGATGGAAATGCTGGGAACAAATGGTTGAAAGTAAGGAAATCATTCTTTTGAGCTTCGGCACAAGATCTGAATTGCCTAGGCATACTAAGTCTTTATTAAATTTACTGCTACTGGCTGACAACAAAGCAAAAACATTTACTAGAAAATGGAAATCAAAATCTAAACCAACTGCAACTGAAGTAATGAATACTGTAAAAGAGATAAAAGAACTAGAGGGATGGATCTTTAGAAAAGGGAGGGAACAAATTACATAGAAATAAATGGAATTTATAGGAACACATGCAGAATAAAGTTCAGGTGGATGAGTGAGATTTAAGGGATGGCAGGAATTGAGCAAAATATGTAATGTTGGAGTGAATATTAACTGCTAAAAAGAAAGAAAACCCGTATGTTATGTGTAATGCATGAAAATGAGAATTGTTAATATGGTTTGTTTTCTTTTATATTAATATTTGCCTATGTCTTAAATGATAATTTAATAAAGATGTTTTAAAAAATAAGACTGTATAACTATACTTTTGTTTTAACTTGAATGTTTTAGAAATATCGCAATTTGTCAGTTTCCAGTCACCATTATGAAAATAATTTGACCCTTCTTAAAAATGCATGTTATCTCAGTAATGCTTTCAGATTTCCTTACTAAAATTATCAAGGCAAGAAACTTCATGGTGCAATATATGAGCTAAAAGAACTAAATGCAAGGATATCAGTCTGCAAGTTTCACTTTTTTAGCTTTAAAACGACACAATACATTACTTTTTTGAAAAATAAATGTTTTAGTCCTGATGTTTTATAATAAAAACACAAATAAAAACATGATTTGATTTTATTAAATCTTTGATGTATAACTCATATATATTCTTAATTAATGTTTTCATATTATGTAAAAAATGTGTGTCCAGCCAACAAAAACACACTCCTCATACCATACACGAACGCAGACTGTCATGAACTCAACCAAGGATGAAAAACCAGGCACTTGAGTGACGATACTAAAAAAATCTTTTTCATTACTGATAAAAGTTAAGTGCTTTAACCCACTGAAAGCATGAGCTTCATCAGAACAATTATAAAAAATCTGCAGACCATTTAAATACTAGTTTCGGCACTAAAAAATCAATTTAAAAAAAGTTTCTCTTAAAGTGAACTTACTCAATACATACATCATATAATATATTGGATGATTGTATATACTCCATATAAAATAAATCACTTGAGTATATTGCATATATAAAATACAATTACTATTTACTATATATATATATATATATATATATATATATATATATATATATATATATATATATATATGTATATATAAAATAAAAAATAATATTAAATTTCTAACTAAATATTAAATTTGTAATAAAATAAACATTTAATATTTCATGAATGTTCTGCTAAATATCATGACTAAAAAACTAAAAATACCTATTAGTCTAGTTTGATTGTGATACCACAATATCCGCTGTGCTAAACATATGTAAAGATATAAAATGTTTGATTCAAATATATATCTACTAATAAATACACCAATTATAATGATAAAAGTATATATGTGTCTATCTATTAAATTCAATAATGTAGAGAAACTTTTTTTAATTGATTTTATGGCGCCAAAACTATTATTTAAATGGTCTGCAGATTTTTTATAATTGTTCTGATGAAGCCCATGCTTTCAGTAGGTGAAAGCACTTAACTTTTATCAGGAATAAAAAAGATTTTTTAGTATCATCACTCAAGTGCCTGGTTTTTCATCCTTGGTGGAGTTTGTGACAGTCTGCATTCGTGTATGGTACGAGGAGTGTTTTTTTGTTAGCTGGATGCACATTTTTTTAAGTAGTGGTTTGACATGGATTCCATCTGTGACGTATTCAATGTACTTTCGTCCATCGGAAGAGAGGATGTAATTAGACTTCAGTCGGAAGTCTTGACACTCAGGGGAGAGGTTAGCAAGCTCACGGAGCATTTTACACAGTCAGGTGTAAATGCATCGGCACAACACAGGCTGGTGTTTCTGTCGACTTTGGCTTAGAAACTCTGCAGACATTGGAGCATGCCATTGGAGTTGGTACAACTGTTTCAGGAGGTTCTGGTAAGATAGGAAGCAGGTCTGCACATGTGTTTGGTTCTGGTAAAGCCCTGTTGGGTATACCAAAGACTTTGTGTGCTTCAACCAAAAGTTTACAAACCACAGACATTCCGAATGGTCAGGGGTTTGATTGTAGAGGGGCAACAGTCATTGATTTATCGGCCACCAAAGCTCAGTCAGAGCCTAGGAACAGTAGCAAGCTCAATATTTCTGATTTTACTTTTGACCTTTCACTCTACGACTGGGAGGATGAAGTGACCATTATGCATTGGTACCAAACCGTAGAGGGCCCAACCGTTAAGGACATATTCTAATGTGACTAGTAATGTTACAAAGAACTATATGATGGACAAAGGTACTGTAAAACAATGCTCTTATACTGGTACTTGTAATTTTGTCAGTAATAACAAGGGACAAGACAATACACATATGGCTACATTTTTGCAAAATAATTGTGAGTTTGACAAAATAGTTCGAGGACAAAATGTTGATGTTATAAGTGATGCTGTCCCTGATGGAACATTAAAAGACTGCATATATTCTCTTGTTAGAAAGCTGAATTTAATCAATGGACTGAAACTGGATAATGCATACTTGAATAAATGTTTGATGTTAAATATTGTGCCCATGGGATTGCGTTTTTTTAAATATCCTATGGGTGTCACTATTACAGACAAAAGGCAACAGGAGTTTAACCATTTATTCAATCAGTTTGGATTTAATTATATGAAATTGTTGATTAGAGTAAATGATGAAAAGTTATGTATTTTAATAAATGAAGTAGAAAAACTTAATCACTTAATTAATAATGACTTATTATTTTCACAATGGGAAGTTAAATGTCAAGCAGTTTAATATTGCAGATAAGAAGGCTTTGAAAATTCACGACAGAAAAAGCAGAAAAATTATTAGAGATGTGGAACAGTACAAAAATAACACCGCCTACCCATGGAATACAATGAAGCATGAAAACAATAAGAATTATGAAAATTTTGATAGGAAGGCAAATAGTAATAGGTATGCATGCACATGATGATATGGTACAGGTACACTCTGAAAGAGATAGATTAAATTTTCAGAGAGGTTGGAAACAGGGTCAGCACTTGAAGTGCAGAAAGGACAGGAATTGGAGACAGAACGGGTCTTATCCTACATATGCTCAAAACCGGAATCGGTATTGGGAGAGAACGGATGTGAGACATTGGTAATCAGTTTAGTTAGTGACACAACAGTGGTATTATCACAGTTGGTGTGGTACACACTTATAAGAATTTTAAGATTTATAATTATACTGGTGCAGTTTTGGAGACTGTACATTTTGTCCTTCTGTCTAGAGGAATGAAATACATTCCTACTATATGTTTTCACTTAGTAGATTGTTTGACTGAGATAAAAATATTTCTTAGAAAACTAAATCTGGCTATAATGTTTAAAGATAAGGTAGATGAATTGCATGTGGTAAAAAAAAAATACAATTAGGAAGAAAAGTGTCTATGTACCTCCAACATACCCGTGTGTATCTGTATATGAAAAATTAGTTACTAGAGAGATTTACCAACTACAAAATAACACTAGAGCTAGAAAATTTTAAAGTAATTTGTCTGATGATGAATTAAATTTACTCAAGGATCTTAAGGAGGACTTAAATATTTGAATAATGAAGCCGGACAAGGGGTGTGTGTGTTATATATGATGCTACGGAATACACTATGAAAATGTATGAAATCCTTCAGCAGTCAGGAAATTATGAAATTGTGTCTATCATTGAAATACATATTGCATATAAACGTATAGATATGTTTATAGAAGAATTTCTGATAGACAACAGAATTACAGTAGATACATATAATTTTTTGAAGGTTGAATATCCGATTTTAGCAACTATAATAGGTATTCCTAAGGTTCAAAAAAATATTAACGATCCCCCTTTCATCCTATAATTTCAGAAAGTCAGTCCAAAACGTTTACATTAGGTGTGGCAATTGATACATGGTTAAAACATCTATATGGTGTTCCTCATATGGTAAAGGACTCCTGGGAATTCCTGAGCAGTTTTACTACAGATTTATGAAAAGAAGGGCTAATATGTCACTACTGACGTAGTAGACCTTTTTTCGTGTATCCCTAAGCAAGAGGGATTGGAAGCTTTTTGTAATAGCATTAGGAAACATGCTAATTTAGACTGGGATAAGGTGTGTCTTATACTGGAGTATATGTCTATAGTGCTGGAACACAACTATATACACGTTGAGGGTGAACATTATCGACAGATCAGGGGGTAGCAATGGGGGCATCTTGTGCCGCTACGTTTGCTAACCTGGTTATGTTAGATTGGGAAGAGTCTGTTTTCTTCAAAAGTGGATATTATAAGCACATAAAACACTACTCCAGGTTTTTGGATGATATCTTTATCCTATGGGATGGTAATCTGGAGAGTCTAAATAATTTTTTTGAATATTTGAATAAAAGTAGCAGGTATTTGAGATTTACATATACATACAATTGTGAGGGGATTTCATATCTGGACACTTTTATATCCAGTGGGGATAGGAGTTTTAAATCAAGAATTTTTCAAAAAAAGTACCTTTTCCAACAGTTATCTTGAATATGCTAGTAATCACCCCAGAAAATTGATGTACAATATTTTCAAGAGACAATACATAAAAGCAGCACGTATGACTTCCACTTACAGAGACATGATAGATGAGTTGCAATATATCACACACTTATTTAGTGAAAGGGGATATCCCAAACACATGATAAATGATGTTAGGAAATATGTCATTAATGAATGGGGTAAATGATAACCTCCACTTCTAGGTGTAAATAAAAGGGAGAATGATATTAGATTTTTAGAAACTACTAATGAAAAATATCAACGTGCATGTATTCTTGAGTATGGTCATTTTGTCAACAATGACAAAGGTATATTAACTAGGAATTGGAATGTAATGATGGCTGATAAGGACATTAGAAATATTGTAGGTAAAAAGCCCAGTTTCGTGTTTAAAATGGGTCATAATTTAACAATGTATTTAGAGCAAGGTAGAATAAGAAGTGGATTGTTCACTAGTACTAAACATACAACCAAATGCGGTCATTGCAACCAATGTCACACTATTATGGTGGGGGAAGAAGTGACATTGGATAATGTTAATAAAACAAAAGATTAAATTCAGGCAGGGGGACTGCAACTCCAAATTAGTGATACATATGGCAAAATCTACAGTATGCACAGGGTATTATATAGGGAAAATTGAAAGGAGTTTAAAAAGAGAATTTATGATCACTTGTATAGTATTAGAAGAAGGGACAACAATAATGCCCTTTTTAGGCACACTGACGAATGGGGTGATCATCATACATTCAAGTTTGCCATTTTAGAGAATATTAAGATAGATCCCCGGGGAGGCAATTATAAGGCTGCTTTGGGATATAAGGTCTGGTGGCAACTATTCACAGATGCATCCATACTACCTGGGCTCAATGACCATATTACAATCAAACTTGTTTTAATCCATAAATGCAAATTAAGTTATGGTCAGTTATATTAATGTTTGTTACATGATATGCTCACAAGGCTAAGAAATTGTATTTAATTGAATTTAATAGATATATACATATATACTTTTATCATTATAATTGGTGTATATATATATATATATATATATATATATATATATATATATATATATGAATCAAATATTTTATATCTTATAGTTTTACATATGTTTAGCGCAGCGGATATTGTGGTATCACAATCAAACTAGACTAATAGATATTTTTAGTTTTTTAAACATATTTAGCAGAACGTTCATGAAATATTAAATGTTTATTTTATTACAAATTTAATATTTAGTTAGAAATTTAATATTAGATAATTTTTATTATATATATATATATATAAAATATTAATTATTGTATTTTATATATGTAATATACTCGAGTGATTTATTTTATATGGAGTATATACAATCATCCAATATATTATGATGTATGTACTAAGTTCACTTTAAGAGAAACATTTTTTAAATTGAATTTTTGGTGCTAAAACTAGTATTTAAATAGTCTGCAGATTTTTTATAATTGTTCTGCTGAAACCCATGCTTTCAGTGGGTGAAAGCACTTAACTTTTATCAGTAATAAAAAAGTGCCTGGCTTTTCTTCCTTGGTGGAGTTTGTGACAGTCTGCGTTCGTGTATGGTACGAGGAGTCTGTTTTCATATTATGTCCAGCTTTGCATAATTATTTAAACTGCAGATGTTTTTGTATTATTTTTGAAGATTGTAAAATTATTGTTCTTAAAAATGTTTTGAAATACTTCAGAGCTTTTCACCCAGGACCTCTACTGAAAATGGGCTCCTATCCAGTCGGATTATCCTGGTAATCAAATGTCAAACAAATGAATGAATGAGCAAACAATAAATGCAAATTGGTAATTAATAACCAGTAATTAATGAATGCGTTATAACATTTCATATTTACATGTTTGCTATGAACTAAAGGGCACAAACATGATCACCTAATGGCTATGCTGTTCAACTGGCAGCACCTTTCAAATGGAAGCTCTGTCTCTTTGAAACAGTTCAATGTTTGCTAGCAAAATTATCAAGAATCATGATACCAAGAAATAAACTACATTCTAGTGCTTTAAATGTAAATTCATGCACACATTTTTGTGTAATGTATGCCACTTACTACATGTCTATATTGGTGCTGCTGGGACATTTCTGGTCATAGAAAAGGCTACTTTTCTGGAGAACAGCATAGGATTTTAACTTAAGTATTGTCATCTTAACACATATATACGTTCTAAACAGACACTGCATTACCTTCAAAGAAAATAATATATCCATCTAGTTATGAAAAAATGAACATGCTGCAAACTCACAATTAAATGTCTGACTGGCTACTAATATTTTTCTGTGTATACCTGTCAACCATCCAACACTAAAGCAGATATTTACATACTTTACTGGTGAGAACCACCATGCCATATTACAATAAATATATATGTTTGTGTGTATACATATACAGATATATAAATTTATTACATGTGTGTGTGTGTATATAAATATATGTATATATATATATATATATATATATATATATATATATATATATATATATATATATGACAATTGATACTATTAGTATTAAAAGTACTGGTAGTAGAAAAAGTATTGTAACAATAATTTACTAGGTCTGCAGTCTGAGAGCGTCATTATTATCTACAGGAATGTTCTTCAATTCTTCTTCCAAGATTGCTTTGTACAAGGAGTTTAATGCGTTTAATAAACTTCACTAGATCCCGTCTTTCTATTTCTTCTAAGGTTGGCCATTACAAATGTCCCCACCCAGCTGCTTGAGACTAGAAAGGAACTAAATAAACTCTGAAACCAAACCAATAATGTACATAAGAACACTATATAAGCAAAATGTTTAGGCATCATTAACAATGGATAAAACAAAAGTTTTAATCAATAAGAACTCCTGTATTTCTTTAACTAAATTTATATAAATCTTTATTAACTAAATATACATAAATCTGTGTTGTTAGATACTTTTATTCAGTATTCATTTGACATGCCTTTACATTTGTTTAGAGTGATGTTTCCCTCCTCCCCCAGTTATTATGTTGAAAACTGAAGTCACTTACCTTCAAGTTCCATGGTCCTTAAAATAAAGTGGAAGACATTATTTTCTTTGTTTTTTTAAACAGTTGACTGTTGCCCAAGGCTAGGCCCACTCCACACGGTCAAGACAAGTGAGGCACAGTGCTATGCTTCCCTGCCCTTTTCCCATTCCTCCCATCCCCAATATAATTTCTTTTATGCACAACCATTTCACTAACCACCCACAATTCCTCCTGTTCAACATCCCCTTATATTCAGCCTTCCCCCACTTAGTATACCTCTTGATCATCCCTTTTTACATCACTATCTCAATAATAAACACTGCACTGCAACTAAGAAATCTAATTATAATCAACCTTAGCACAATTCTTCAAAACACTAACCCTTTATGATCCTCAACTCAACCTCCTATATTTTCCAAACCAAAACATCAATCCTATATACTACAACTTTAATATTCTAACTTATCTTTTAGCCATACTCTCCACTTTAATCCCACCATCAATCCTAACAACGTTTGCCACAAAAACCTTCAATTCTATACAAAGGGCAATACTACAGAGTCCCATCAGCTCTGCTCTGCCTTATCCAACTCCACTACAACAATTAGACCAATATAGTACACTTCGAACTAGAATCTGAAACCTAGCATTTGTCTGATTCATTCATATACCTAGATTGCACACAATATGTGCAACATGTGGTGAACATACACCCAAATCTATGACCCCATCAGCACCACCATTAATTGCAGAAAAGGAAAGAATCTATTCAAACTCATCCCACAACACACATCATAATATTCATCAAACAATATAGCAATGGCCTCTCTAAAACACAAGCAAAACCTAAAGTAGCTCAAGATATTAATTAAATGGTTCACTTCCAAGATGGCTGTACATTGAGCTTAATTCTAGCTTTCCCAGTGCGAAAACAGAAACTTGGCAGAAGAAGCCAGTGGATGTACATTTCTGGGTAAATTTCAGTAACTAGCTAGTAAATGCACTGCCTGGATGCCAGGAAAAAAGAAATACAGAGGACATGAAAGAAAATCAACTATAAAAGGTGAGGGTGAGGAAAAAACACTGACTGGGAGAAATACTGCAGCTGTTCAGCAAAAAGTAGTGCAAGCTCCAGACATGATTTCCAGTAACCTGGAGGAAGTGTAAGACAACTGCACACAGACCTGATTAAAATAAATGAAACACAGATTGAGTATATCAAAGCAAACAACAGATGTCTAGAAAAAATGGAAGAAGCGTTAAACAGATACTCAGATGAGGAGATAGAACTGCAAAAATCAGAGGTTAAAAATGAAGAAAAGGCTGGCTGAATATGAGACTGCTCAAGAAGAGTGAGTTTCAAAAGATAACAGAATTAGAGGACATAACATGTAGGGAAAACCCACGACTTTCTGCTGTTCCAGAGAAGCTGGAAGGAAGAGACTCTATTAATTTTATGAAATCACAAATAAGCAACTGGACTGGTATTCCACAGCAGCTGTTGTTAATTGAAAGGGCACATCATGTGTATGCTCCAAACCTGTCTATGAGACACCAACCTAGATGTTTAATAGTAAAGATGCAATCTTACCAGCAGAAGGACTTGATTCTGACAAAACTGTGGCAGAAAGACAAAGTACTAAAGGTGGGAGACAGCAACGTGTTTGTGGAGAATAATTATTCATTGTATACAAGGCAGAAGAGGAGTAAATGTATTCCACTATTCAAGGGATGTCAAAAAACAGGCATAAGATTCAAACTGCTGTACCAAGCTATCTTCAAAATATTCTTCCATGGAGGGACAAAATCATTTTTTGATGAAATACATACTAAGCAGAAAATACAAAAGTTTGCCTAATAAAAAGTGAGCTGTGAAACAGGAGACTCTGCTTCTGGTTCTTCTGGTAATAAAGACCACAGAGAGACTGTGCCAGTAAAACCTTTTCCAATGTTTTAGTGGAAAATTCTTTAGAGAAGGAAAAAAGCACAACAGTCGACTAGAAGAATCGAGAGTATGTTGGAAATGAAGCAGAGACAAGATTTGGGAGATGGGGATAAACAGGAATAAAACCAGTAACTTGGAAACTGATGAATGTGGGATTAGAAAAGTAATAATTATATTTGTAAAACATGACAGCACAAGAAAATCTGGTAACACTGGAGTCTTTTGCACTTTGTTTAACTTGTAGGGGACTCTAAAACATACGCCCTACTTTATGTCATTAATGTTCGGAAAAATACTTAGGAGAGAGGAAGAGGATGGAGAAAGTAAATTGTAAGTAAAACATTTTTTTCTTAATGGTACTATTTTTATACTGCATGATGTTCTTTGCATTCCATAAAGTAAAGTTTTCTCAGCTATTTTAAGTGTAATGGTATACTAATGTAAACAAGTGCCCCTGTTTTTCCTTTTTTTCTTTCTCCATAATTCTCTTTCTCTCCTTTTTCAGTTTTAAGAAATGTAGGCACTGTAATATAAAAAAATTAGAAATGTCTAGTTAAAAGGTCATGACAAAAGAAAAATGAGTGTGGTTTTTCCCATTCTTGCAAAGGGGAAATACTGGATTAAGGCCTTTAGCTTGACCTAGCAACATGTTTTAAGAGACAGCAAGTAAGTGAAAAAGAATATTGATTATTATAAGTCTTTTTTCTAAACAAAAAAAATGTCTGCTTGGTAGCAATTCTGTATCTGGTTCTCATGTCTCCAAGAAACAATCTGATAAAGAGAAATGGATAGGAGATAATGTTCTTTGAAAGCATTCAAGTGTTTACTCAGCTGGGAGAGCTACAAAGATAAGACAAAACCAGACATCACTTAGTTGAAGCACAGACTGCACCATGCATTTAACATGGATACCCTTTCTTTTAGGTTAACTCAGGTCTGTGAGTGTGGCTGTCAGTTAGTAACATTTGTTCCTATTAGGAGTGTAAAACTTCAATATTTGAAGATGTACATAGCTTTGTGTGTTATTATTAAGTTAGTAAGTTTTAGGGAGGTATTGGGTGTGGGTTTTTTTTTGTTTGTTTGAGGGCTTTCAATAAAACAAAACAGTTTGCAAGATGTGACATAGGCTAAAATGGATATGACAAGAAACAACTGTATAAAAGATCAACCTGCTAAATAGTGTATGCATGTAATATAAAAGCTGGAACTAGACTTTAAGCAAAAAAAGCTGTTATACATAAAAGGTGGGAATAATACATTTATTAATACAATTATGCTTTCTATAGTGTCTTTAAATGTCAATGGTCTCACAGATAAATACAAGAAAGAAAGAGTAGTGAACTATATTAAATAATGTATAGTGTAAACAGCTATGCTACAGGAGACACTCTTGGAAAGAACCGCACACGTGAATTTGATAAAGAAAGGTTTTTCAGGATGGTTATTCAGTGGAATACCAGGGACAAAAGAAAAGAGGAGTACTTTAACTGCAAGAGGAACTCCAATAGTGATAGAAGGAGAAGATAAAAAGGATAATAATTGTAGATTTTGTAGTATAGTACTAAGGGGCTACTGGCAAGGGAGGAGGATAACACTGGCATGTACTTACATTTCACCTAAAACTGCTATAATGGAGCTTAAGAAAATTCTGGGAGAAATAATCAGCTTTCATCAAGGAGTACTACTTACAGGTGGGGAGTGGAATTTGACATGCAACAGTGAAGATGTGTTTGGGGGCCTAGAAGGGAAAATATAACAAAGGAGGGTATGTTTTTGAAGAACATTATGAAAATATTTGTCATGGAAGATGTGACTTCGGTACAGAGAGTTTAGAGTGAATTTACATATTACTCCCCAAGATACAAAAACTGGGCTAGGCTAGACAGAGTTTACATTTCACAGGAACATGTGCATTTAACTGAAGGTCTTGATACACACCCAATAACTATTTCAGATCATGCACCAATAATAATTAAAATAAAAACACAGGGTAATGAAATAAAAATGAGACTTTGGCGCTTTCCTACCTATCTGTTGAAAAGAAAGGAATTTAACGAATGGGTAGTGGAAATTTTGCAGGAGCTATTAGAGAAGATAGAAACTTCTTCTGAAAATATAGCTAGGGAGTGGGGTAAAATTAAAGTGGAGTATAAAAATAGGGTAAAAATGAAAGAAAAGGAGATACGTTTAAGAAGTAACAATAATTATTTAGAGGGACTGATAAATGTCAAAGTATTGCAAAATTGGGGGAATCTTGCACAACAAGAGGAGGAACAAATTCAGAATGCTAAACAGAAAATAAGGCATCACCTCAATAATATGCATGAGTTTAGAAAGATTGCCATTAAGCAACTGTTTTTTTGATAATAAGTCTAGAGCACAAAAACTTTTAGCACAATGACTCAGGCAACAGAAAGCAGACAGGGCTGTCGCCAAGCTTAGGGAGCCCAAAACAAGAAAAATAACAAGAGACCCTGTACAAGTATTTGAAATATTTTGGAAATTCTATGAAAGTCTGCATAAAGCAGAGAAATATGGAAATCAAGAAAAAGTATAAATAAAAATGTTCATGGAAGTATTAAATATGCCAAGGTTAGAGGTAGATGAGGCTTAATTACTAACAGGATAGGAGAGAAGAGATAAAAATAGTGATGTAAATTCTCCAGGAACAGATGGTATTCCTGTAGATATTTGGAAGCTAGAAAGGAAAAAAAACAACTAATAAAGATCTGGAAGTTTTTTTTAACATTATTTTAAGAGGAGGAAAAGTACCAACATCCTGGAAGAAATCAGTCATAACTGTAATACCTAAAGAGGGTAAAGATCCATCAGATCCAGCTTTATACAGAATCATTTCAATACTAAACCATTATTGTAAAGTGTTTATGTCTATAATGGCTAAAAGAATGGCAAATGTGATGCCAAAATTGACAGACAGAAATCAATGTGGTTTTGTGGAGGGGGGGCAAACATTTAACAACATTAACAAAACACTGATGTTCTAGAGGAAACAGAATCTAAGAAAATATCACTTTTGTCGGTGGCTCTTGATGCAGAAAAAGCATTTGACAGAGTAAGTTGGGACTTTATGAGCAGGGCAATGGAAGCATTTGCATTCCCTGATAAAATTATAAGGATGATTAGGAGGATATATGAGGGATCGGAGAAGAAAATTAAAGTGGGTGGGTTCCTCGCTGATAATTTATGCTTGAGCACAGGAACCAAGCAGGGCTGTCCTCTTTTCCCTTTGTTATTTGCATTATATTTAGAACCACTGGCAAAGAAAATAAGGGGCTCAGAAATTCAAGGATAAAACTGCTATGGTAGTCAAGAAAAACTGGCTCTATTTGCAGATTATATTATTTTACACCTGATAAAACCAGAAAAGGACATTACATATTGCAGAACATTTTGAGACAGTTTCAAATCTTTTGGGGATACAAAATTAAAGATGCTAAAACAAAGCCAATAGCAGTAAATTATGTTCCCACATATGAATTGGTTCAGCAATATCTGTATTTAAGGAGACATGATAAAATGAAGTATTTAGGAGCATGGATTAAAAATGATTCCGGTGTGACAGCTAAGGTTATGTAGGAAGAAACTAAAAAGATAATACAAAAACTGAGAAATTGGAGGCTCTATTACATGGATATGGATAGTAAGCTACAAGCAGTTAAAATGTTTTTAGTCCCTTAAATCTTATACACAGGTCAGGTGAATTTTTATCAACCAGTGGAGAACTTGTGGATAGCGATTAATAAAGAGCCGAAGAATTTTTTTCTGGGAGGGTCAGGCTACAAGAGTCAAGTGGGACAAGTTGATTCTTCCCATAGAACAAGGCGGATTAGGATTACCCAATTTGAAGGGATATTTCAGAGCTACACCATTAAGTTTTCTATATATAGCACAAGCAGAAACCTACAATTCAAAGTGGAAAGTGATAATAATGAAACGGGGGGAAGTTCAAGAAACAATGAGAGACTGAGATTTTGGATGCTGACCTTTAAGAAGAATAATAATAACCATACACTATATTATATTCATAAAGTAGCAGAAAATATTCTAAGAACTAAGCCAACATGGGAACAGAGAAAGGAGATTCTGCCAATTGGGATAACTACAATTAGAAATACATACAATAGGCAAGAGGGGGCTGAAATTTATTGAAGAAAACTAGCAAATGAATCAATTTACTGGGAGCAAATAACTAGAGAGGGAAAGGTAACAGAATGGGAAGATGCAAATAATTTATTTGGACTGCAGGTTAGAGACTGCCTTCCCTATCAAGGATTGATATCAAGAGTATAGATAAAGAGAATGAACTAGGGTAGTCCTACACAAAAGACCAGCACTGGTAGAGATTTTAGTACAATCTAGAACAGAAGCTGCTATTAAAAAAAGGAATAATTAGTAAAGCATATAAAATATTGCATAATAATTATCAGAATCAATCAGAGATGGTTAGAAAGGATTGGGAAAAAGATTGGATAAGCAATTCACAAAGAAACAATGGGGGATATATGTATTTCTCCCAAAACATGCAACAAAATCTAGAAGATTTAGGATTTTTGCTTGGAAATGTTTACATAGGTTTTATACCCCAGGTAGACTCCAGAGAATTTTTCCTCAGGTAGAAAGCAAATGCTGGAAGTATGATGGGGAAGAAAGAGGTAATTGGGAACATATTTTCTGGCAGCATAATGAGTTGGCAGACTTTAAAGATTCCCTGCAGAAAACTTGTATCAGAGATGTGGGTGAGCAAATTGGTCTAACTAGGGAAATTATTTTTCTGAGCTGTGATACAAACTCAGAATTGATTAAACATAGTAACGCCTCGCTGAATCTAATTATGATGGCTGCCAAAAAAGCAATTACTAGAAAAGTCTAAACCAACTGTACTAGAAGTAGTGAATATAACAACAGACATAAAACAACTGGGATTTGGATCTTTAGAAAAGGGCAACAGCAAATTACATAGGAAAAAACTGGAATTGTGGGAATAATATATATGGGGAGGAATGAGGCTAAAAAGAAGACAGAATTTGAATAAGCTATGTAATGTTTTACTAGCAATGATTGGGTATATTATAAGTGATGTATAATGTTTGCAAATAAAATTATGTCAATATGGTTTCTGATGTAAAATGCTTGCAACTGAGATTATGTCAATATGGCTTGTTTTCATTTATATACATATACAACTGCTTATGTCATAAATGATAATTTAATAAAGATGTTTACTATTTAAAAAAATATATATTGCTTAAATACATGGAGCACCTGCAATATAACAAATTAACTTCATGCCCGGATTTAAATTCACCACCCTCATAAACTAGTACTTAATGAAACTTGGTTAAAAATCCTCCATCAAAGATGAAGACTCCCATCAGGATACAACATAAATGACCAAACCACTAAACCTGCTGGAGGGGTAGCTATCATGTTCTTTAAAACCCTAGAAATAGCAATACACCCAAACAATTTATCAAAATTTGATGCAAAATAATTAATAACCCATCTTAAATGAGATTCATATAAAGAAATATGCATAAGTGCATACATACCTCCAAATAGAAATACTATTAATACCACTGAAAATACACTCTGCTAGATAACTGGCAATGTAATGTAAGAAAGACTTCTTCTTTGTGACCTCAGCATAGATTGGTTTGAACAAGGCACTAGTACTTCCACTTACAAAACAATCTTTTGGGTTTAACACATGTTATTAAATGTCCAACAAAATATAATAAAACCTCCAGCAAGGACAGCACTCTGGATTGTATACTATCTAATAACCCTGAAAATAATAAATCCAGGCTAAAATACTCCCAAATACATTTAGTTTCCACCATCCAACTTATGTAATCAGGACGTCTTAAAAATCACCAAGACCCAGCACCTAAAGTCTCTAAGAAACCTTACCAACTTCAACAAAGAAACTTTCACTGAGACCCTGAAGCACTACAACTAGATCCGCTAAAACCACACACAGTAGATGGTGCTGTCTTATACTTTAATTACACTTTTCTGCAAATTTAAATCAATGGGATCCTCTTCGATATTAGCAGATCAAAGTGATAACTGCACTCCGGCTAACACAAAAAACAAAACAATTAAATAAACTATGGCTAGTGCTTAGAATAAATGGCACAAAAAACATTACCAAAAATATGGAGTCATAAGAAATCTTACCAAAACAGGCTCTTTTAGGCAAAAATAACTATTATATAACAGCAGAGGCAACCTACTCCAATAATCTCAATCAGTTCTGGTCTACTATAAACAATCCCCTAAAGCCAGGTACCAAGGCCTCCTCTAACCGTCTTCCCAATGAAACTAATGTCACCACAGCTTGCAGGTTCACTTCATTGCTACTACCTCTCATATCAGCCAAAAGAATGTAAATATATCTACTCTCAACTCAACCTGCAGTACTAATCAGACAAATAACTTCTCAATTGAACTAGTCTCAATTACTACAATAAAGAAATACTTGAATATACTCAAACCCACTACATTAGCAGAAGACAACATTCCTACAGAACATTTTAAATTAGGAGCTGACTGAATATAACCAGTTTCAACAGATCCCTACAAGAATATTAAATACCAAAGCTATGGAAAACCTCTTACATTACACCAACCAGCCAAAGATACAACAACCATACAATATGCTAATTACAACTCCTGTTTGCCCCTACACTATCCCAACTCCAAACAATCACCCAAGACTAATTATCCTCTAGTGAGACCTGGCTAGAATAATTCCAGCTACACCTGAATATCCAAAAAATAATCTTATTTATCTTTAGCAACCTTGCACCAATAAGCATTTCACTAAATAAGTCTCATGTAGCAACACACATTTAGTAACCTTGCACCAACTAGCACTGCACTAAATATATATCCTCATGTAACACCACCAAAATAGATGAAGTCACTCATACCAAGTCACTGAGTGACAATATAGATGATAAACTTAAACTTGACCAGCAGAATATAGTAGAATTACTTTACAAAGGAAGGCCATATCTCAATGACCACAGCAGGATGGTAACTGCAACACCTCTCTTACTTCCAAGTCTGCTGAATACATCCAAAATTTTCACTCAATGATGGATTGAAACAGAGATGATTTGGGAGGCCTTCTGGAGCCAAGACTGCAGGGAGGCCCATGGCCATTGACTGAATGTTATACAGATTAATACCACCAACTTTTTTATCTGGCTATCCTTCCCACTAACAATTTCTATGCCTGCACATGCACAGTATGCAGCGGTGACCAGTACTGCCTATATGCTGCACATGCACAAGTAGTTACTCATGGTATTATTAAATATTTTTTATCTTTTGCAGTATTATTTAAACATCATTTTTTACTTTCTCGATACTACCTGCTAAAAGTAATGAGATGGCATAACCTTATACAGACAATGGTATTGGTCTTAGTTGCCAGAAGTTAATTTATTTACTTGTATTTATTAATTGAATAACTGGGATAAAGGCTACAGCACTGAACCCAATGGACCATATTTACATACTGCTTTCCAGAAGTTGGACCAAGGTGAGAAGATAGTTCATAGGTGTTTAACAGGCTAATAACCACAAGGGCCTTTTTAAGCCTAGCCATGCATCCCACATCTCTGACAAGTTCTGATACCCTTGATATCAACTGTCCTGATTTTGTAGAAGGTCCTGATTTTTTCTTCACCTTGTGTTTTTTTATTCTTTGTTAAATCACTCAGGATTACAAGCAATAATACAAGGCAGTAGTGCATCATACTTTGTCTTGTTCTGAAAATTCATGTTGGTAAAAAATCTGTTGTTCTATTAACTATTTAATAAATTAGAGTAAATATGTAGATACGTGTGTGTATGCTAGAGGGTATGCTCATACATAGTTAATTCTTCTGCAAAAAATGCATGTGCTGGTGCAAAACCTGCGGTTCTACATCATTTTTAATTCAATTAAGAGTAATATTTAAAATGTGTGTGTGTGTCTTGGAAAGGTTTGTATTCTGCTCATACTTATACAGTAGACAATCATGTTGTTAACAGAAAAAATGCATGCCACATGGAATGTATAGTATTAATCATTAAAGGTGTATATACTTTTACATGAGAAGCCCCCATTCTGATTTTCTTTTCTTTATGCAACGTGTAACAGAAAATTAAGTTATTTTGTCACCTTTGGCTCCCTATAATACATTTATGTTGATTGCTGCAAATTTGGTTACACATCAGTCCATGTTTTTGCAATGTCTCTGACTTTGCCACACATCTTTGGTTCATGCCTCAAAAATGCATAGTTCAGTCAATAAATACAGCAGTGCTAGATGTAAATGAAAGCACCCTATGTTTGTTTGTCATTTGCTTAGTTTATGGTTTGGCTTTACAGGAGCAGCATACATTTTATGAAATAAGCTGGAATATTTACTGTTTGTTGTTGAAAGTGTCCCCGATTTCTCAGAATGTCTATGACTTTGCCTCATATCTTCAGCCTGTCATAAAATTTCTGTTTTTCTGACAAAACAATAAGGATTGGAGTCACTAAATAATGACACCTAACTTCAGAGACTACTTAGTCTTTTTAAATACATAAGACCAATTTTTTAAATCTGTCCTTGATTTTGGGCCTTTGTCCCTCATTATTTTTGGGCTTCATTCCTGATTCTTGCACTAAGAGGGTTTTTTTTTGTTTATCACAGTCAGGTGATGTGTACACAACAAACTAACTATTACTGATAGAAGGGGTGGGAGCTATCTACAGATGAAAGTAGCTTGCCCTTTTACTTGCTGAGTTTAAACAGTCTGGATTTATGTGCTTTTGTGTGTAACAATCTGAAATATATTGTGTCCATAGCTGCTTATTTATTTTTACCATAATTAGTCATCTGAGGTATACACAGACAACAACAAGGCTTTAATAATTGCTGAAATTGGGAGCTGTTTATAGATGGAAAAGGCTGATTCTGGTTGTTACAATCATTAATCTGGCTTTGGAGGACAATTGTGCACTTGTATAAAGCAAGTTGGAATATTTTACTGTTGTCAGTTTTAACACACTTTGATATTTCGAGGCATACACAGTCAAGTGGATGCAACTGATGGGTATGGGCATTGGTGGATTATAACAACAGCTGTTTTAATTATATTAAATCAGAAAGGAGAATCCAAAAGAACACTTCCATTTATGTGTGGTGCAGGTTGTGTGGGGTTTGGGGAGCCCGTGGTGTGAAAACCACACATGGTCCAAAGTATAGTCTGCAACTGTTTTCACTAAACTTCAAACTACCCTAACAAACATCAGCAGTGTTATAATAAATTAATTAAATTTGCATCCAATCTTCCAAATCAAACCCAACACAGCATTCCCCTGCAGAACACGAACTAGAATAACCACACCACATATCATATTTGCAGATGTGTGTGTGTGTGTGTGTGTGTGTGTGTGTGTGTGTGTGTGTACAACTTTAAGCAGCTTTCTAGAGGCTTACACAAGTGTATAAATACTGAACATGTGCGAGCCTGACTGTTGTTTTGTAGTAAGCTGTTGAAATGTAAGCTATATGTCTGTGTAGTCTGTCAGTTAATTTATAATTTGTAAGGCTGCTTTCCATCCTGATGTGTTTTTAAGTAATAAAGTATATAAACAAACTGCCCTGCCTGTTTGTTATTGATACTAGAGAAGAACAAGCGACATGGTGCCAGAAGTGGCGCATCTAAAAGGACATATGGCCAGAAGGGAATCCAGATTCTTCAGTTTGAGACCGAGAAGCACTCGGTTAACACTGGAGGATTATATAGGAGTGAAAAAGTACAGTTTTGTACCTACCATAAATGTAGATGTTCGAGTGTTCACCCTGCTGCAGTCATCACACTTCGGGTTATCCTGCCGTCAGGTGGTCCTGCAGTCGGCCTGAATTCCAAAGTCTTGGTCCGGCGTCGATTGCTTTCACTTCTTCCCTGACGTCAGTGCGCCAGGGGTATATAAGAGGCATCTGACACCATTTACTTCAGTTTTTCTTGCCCCAGATGTCAAGTGCCCCCAATAGGTAGGCAAAATATATATATATAGCTAGATAAAAATAAAACAATACCTTTAGGCACAAGCAAATACACCACAGAAGTTGTATAGGATAGAGTGGTATAGATAAGTTCAGCTAGTTCAGAGGGGATGGAGGGAGGGTAACCTGGACTGCAGCAGGATGAACACTCGAACATCTAAATTTATGGTAGGTACAAAACTGTACTATGTTCATCGTGTTACTCTGCTGCAGTCATCAAACTTGGGTTGAATCCCAAAAGCTAAGGATGGGAGGTGGAGTTAAACAGGGTTAGAAGAAGCTAGTAGGCCTTGCAAAACTGCAGTGGCAAAACCAGCTCTAGTCTTAGAATATAGAGGTAAGTGATAGTGTTTGGTGAAGGTGTGCACTGAACTCCAAGTTGCAGCTTCCAGAATATCCTTGGTTGGCACTCCCCTGAGAAGGCTGCTGATGTAGCTGTAGCCCTGGTGGAGTGGGACCTAATGTTAGCAGGTACCGGTTTCCCATGATGCGTGTAGCAGAAACATAGGCAATGCCCTATCCATTTAGAAATAGTCTGTTTTGAGATTGCTTTTCCTTGTGATCCTGTAGCATAGGCTACAAAGAGCTGGTCAGTTTTTCTGAACGCCTTAGTTTTATCCAAGTAGTAACGTAATTGCCTGTGAATGTCCAAAGAGTGCAGGAGTCTGTCTCCTTTGTTCTGGGGATTTGGGAAAAAGGTGGGCAAATGAATGGTTTGGTTTAGGGCCACACTGGATACCACCTTTGGCATAAAGGAAGGGTAAGTTCGTAGAGAGACTCTGTCTTGATGAAAAAAGAGGAAAGGCTCCACTGCCATTAGTGCCTGTAGCTCTGAGACTCTTCTAGCTGAGGTTATTGCTAGTAGCAGGGCAGTTTTTCATGAAAGAAATTTTAAATCAGCTGAAAAAGCTGGTTCAAAGGGCGGCATTGTAAGCATTTCCAGAACAAAGTTGAGATCCCAAGTAGGTGTTGGTGCTCTCCTTGGCGGTCTTATGTTCTTAGCCCCTCTGAGGTAGTCTTAGGAGTGGATGTGAGAATAAAGGAAGATCCGTGTTGCAATGAGCTGAAATTGCTGAGGCGTGGATCTTAATAGTTGAAAAGGGAAGTCCTTTGTGCAACATCTCAGTTAAATATTGTAGAATCTGAGGAATGTTTGGATCAAGGGGATTCTGGCCTTTAGCCTGGTTCCAGGCGCAAAATTTTTTCCATTTGTCTGAACAGGTTTTCCTGGTGCTGGGCCTCCTGGTCTCCAGAATGACATCCATAACAGCTTTGGATAGAGGTGTTGGCTGGTTGTTTAGGTAATTTGCCATGCAGCCAGGTTTAAAGTCTTGAGCTGGCTGTGTAGAATCTGATTGTCTCGCTGGGTGAGCAGGTCAGGAATTTGTGGTAAAATCCATGGTGGGCCGTGGGCCATGTTTTTTAGAATGGGATAACAATGCTGGAGTGGCCAGTCTGGTGCAATGAGTATCATTTGTGGCCTCTCTAATCTGACTTTCAGCAGTAACTTTGCTAGAAGAGGCAGTGGAGGAAAGGCATACACTGTTAATGTTTTCCAACTGAATGAGAGGGCGTCCATTTTCCAAGCTTGTGGATGGAATGTCCTTGTGCAAAATTTTTGAAGTTGGAAGTTTTGGGGGCTTGCAAACAGATCTATGTCTGGGTGTCCCCATATTTGAGCTATCATTGCAAATACTTGTGGATCTAGTTTCCACTCGTGTGGATCCATGATGTTTCTGCTTAGGTTGTCTGCCAATGTGTTTTTCTTTCCTGGCAGGAATTGTGCTTGTAATTGAACCTGGTAAGACAGTGCAGTGTTCCACAAGGTCATTGCTTGCCTGGTATATTGGGTAGGTCCCCTGCCCATTTGGGTTACATGTGTATCAGGTTGCATTTCTTTTGATTATTATGCAGGGCATTCTGTGCTCATGTCCATTTTATTAGAGGGCATATGCCTCTGCTAGAAGCTTTTGATTGATTGTGGATGCATCTGTTGTGCTAGATCCATTCATTGTGGTGCATATGCTGCACTGTCCTCTGCAGAGATAGTTTGCCAGGCATAGTGTGATGCCATCTGTTTCCATGGCCATGCCGCGATGAACTGTTTCCAAGATAGCTTTGCTGAGATGATGCCTGTGCCGGGTATAGCTGTTCCTTACAAATGCAGGGATGCCTGTTTCAATGTTTCCACTGCTTTTGAACATGGGATTCCATACGCTCTTTGTGAATTTAATTTCATATTGTTGGCAAATGTTATGGTATTTTTTTGAGGCACAGCCATCCCCATTGCTCCCAAGGGGTCAGAAATTTTTCTTGATTTGTATGGGTCTTTCAGTTGAAATTATCTTTCAAAGCTTGTTGACTTGATTATATTGTTTTTCGCCAGGAGGTGTACATCATAGGCCATTGTTTTGGTGCTGGCACCCAGGCCATTTGCTTTTTTGACATGGGCACTAGTCAGTTTTTATAAGTGTTTACTGTTGTCTGCTTTAACTTAGAAGGTGCCTTTGGCTGGAGTATTTGCAGACTGTGCTGTCTCGCTTCAAAAGATGTCTAATTTCAGTATTTAATAAGAATTTCTGCACAGGTGCAGTATGTTGCTGTGCTTTTAATTCAGAAGAGGGAGGCTTAGTAATGCCAGTGGGGAAGCACCTACGCTTGAACCTGATTTGAAGCAGAGGTATCTTCAATTCTGCAATTTGTTTACATGAGGGACATACAGGGTGCATCTTTCCCCAGCAGAATTAGCCACTTAGCCTTGCATTCTTGGGAATTTGCTGTGCTGTGATCTATTGAAAGCTTTTTTGCAGATTGGGCATAGAAAGAGTCTGTTTAAAGATCTTAATCCCTTGCTGAATGTCCTTCCCATGCTTTTTCCTTTCTTGGGAAGTAAAATCCTCTTGAGTTTGTTTTTGTGTCCTGCTTCATTGTAGGCAATTTAGGAATGGCTCCTTTTGTCATTTGGTGGCAGGTTTGGCATTCCTTAGAATCCTTTTATTTGAATGCAGACTTGGCATTGTCTTTAGAGACAATATTTAGGACCCTGCAAATTTGTAATTTGTCTTCCAGTTGTTTAGGGAAAATGTTGTCTTTGTGCCCAATGTTTTGCTAAGTCTCTTCAAATTGAGTAGTTTCCCTCCCTGTCTGATTGGTAGTCTTCTTCTGTAGTCTGGGGACTGTAAGCCATTTGGTTGGCTTCTCCTCCTCTTTGCATTCCCTTGTACCCTTGGGGATCTTGGGTCTGTCGTCTGTCCGAAGGGATCTGTTGAAAGATTTGTCTTTTTGGGATTTGTTGTTTGCCAAAATGTGATCTGTCAGAAGCTGCTGAAGACCAGTTTTTTTGTCTTTAAATTCCTGCTGCTTTGATTTTAAAACCCACTCTGCCTGCTTTGACAATAAATAATCTGCTTGTAAGGTGCATCCAATAATTTTGCTTTAACATGATCAGGAAGGGTTTGTTCTTTAGCATCCTGCCAACATTTCAAAGAATACAGTAAAGCTCTCAGAAGGGTTTGAGCTTTTTAACCAAGCATGTCTATATCCTGTTCAGCCTGTTCTAACAGCTGCTCAGTATCCTTGAATTCAGACTGTTCAGTTGAACAGTATCTTTTTTTTTTTATTTCAAGCTACCATTCTGACAATATTTCCTGCATTGAACTTGAATTCAGATGCTCATTTTTATAGTCCCAGGTACAGAAAGTCTTTTTTGCTGATATTTCTCTTTTCCCCCCTGACAATTTAGTATTTAGATCCATTTATTTTGTTGAGGGGAATATTTCATAGGACATTTTGGGCTCTTTTAGAGGCTTCAGGATAAACAGGATTTTAACAGTAGTTTCTGAAAGCAGTTGGTGTGATGGGGTGGTTGGAGCAGTGTGTGAGGGAGTCGCTTTGTCTGGACCACAAGAGTCTGCAGTGGAGGTATAGATTTAACTGGAGGACTCCAAGCAAGTCTGTCTAAAAGTATCTAAAAAAGAGGGATAGCAAGAGGTCTTAGCTAAAGTCTAGTCCTGAACTCTTTGGAGCAATTCTAGTAGTCAGAGTAGTCCTGGCCTCTTTCCCTCAATGTGCCTCTTGGTAATGCTTCCGTAGAGTTCAAAGGATCAGTCTTCAGATAAGGGTATAGAGATTAGAGTCTTAGTCTTCAGGATCAAGAAAAAATAGACCTGTCAGAGAACATCCAGGGGGAAAATTGGTCTGAATTGAGCCTGATCTCAGAGGGGATAATCCTCTTTTATTGTCTAGGGGGATCTAATCCCCCTCTGGGATATCTGTTTCTTCAGGGCCTTCTTTTTCAGCCTTCTTATGTAATTTCTTCTCTTTGGGCGGCAAGGAACAGTGTCTTCTTTAACATAATGTTTAGTCTCTTAGGTTGTAAAGTCTGTTGACAGCTTAGCATAAGAGCGTAATTTCTGGACAATGGGTACCTTCTGCTTCTTGTCTTCAACCGGCTGTATTTCCTGGTAGACTCTGGCGTCGGCCCACATATCTGCGCGCCTCCAGTTCTGGTTCTGGGTTCAGATCTGCAGTCTCTGTGGTCTGTGAGTCGTCAGGGGGGTGACAGGTGTGCACAGACAGCCCAGGCAGACGAGTCTGGCTTGTTCTGTCTCTGGCTCGTTCTGGGCTTGCATTTGGCTGCCTGTCTTAGTTTGCTGCACTGGCGGTACCGTCACGATAGAATTGAATGCATGATATAATTAAATCCAGTTCAAAGCAATGTTGATATGGGGCGTAAAAAAACTAACAATAACCAATTAACAAAACCATTGACAAAACCAAATACTGAGCAATGTGAAGTCAAGGGCCTATAGGATGATGACACAATAACTCGAAGTCCATATAATTGCATTTAAATTCATATGACGGACTGAACTTGTCAAACTTTTCTGACACATCGAAAAGGTTCCCCAAGACTGCAATAAAATATTTGAAGACGAAAACTGATTGTAGAATTCGACTGAAATCGAAACGATTTACCAGGTCTTGCCGAATTGCGAAGAAAGAAAGACTGAAGAAAATTCGGGCACCGTGGCGTAAGATGCCTAGAAGAAAATGCATACTGGAAGCTCCCGGATGCCACTTTGGAGACTCGCGTACAACCTAATGCCAGGAGAGAAGGACGCACAGGCCGACCAAGAGTGTGGACCGCAATGACGTGCATGAAACTGAGATCACTAACATCAGGTGAGAAAAAGTCCTCAGCTAAAGCAATTTAAACATCATAAACTTAATTCATTCTCAAATAAACGAGGCATAATTAACAATTTTTTAACAGAATTATATGACAATATATTATCATAATAATATATATTATTAATAAAAATATTAAAAAATAAAAAATGGAAAAAAAAAAGTACAAAAAACAAAATAAAATAAAATAAAAATGAATAAAATATTTTTACAACAATTTTTTCACATTAATCTTCACTTCTTTCTCAATTAATCAAATATTTGTCTGTTTGTGCAAGTGTAAATTACATTACAGTTAGTTGTAAAATACAGCCATTACAGAGCAATATACAATATACAATATATATTTCATATTTTGTGCAAATTACAATTTTTATTATGGCCTCTACCTCTACTCTGTGGTTTTAAGTGCTGCAATTTATTTGTTGAGTTTGAGAACAATTTGTTTTTTTGGCTGTTTGAGATTTTTTTGAGAGCAACTCTGCTTTTGTTTTTAACTATAATGAGGACTTCTGGTGTTTGTTTGACAAAGTGTTTGACAGACATACTGCATTCACATTGGCTGATATTTTTACAAAGACAGGCATATTTTAGCATTAATGCATTTTATGGTAGGAATGGTGCGGCGAATATTTGGCTGACCTTGTGCCTGCTGTGTAGGGAGCCGCTCAGTTGTGTTAATACCTGCTGTCTTTGGGAGAGACCAAAATAGAGGTGGAAAAGTTGAAAAAATCGAAATCCCCAAGCAGAAAATCCAATGTGAAAAAAGCATGTATTTTTACAAGGGATCAAAAGCCTGATGAAACTTTTGCAGCATATATAACTAATTTGAGAAACAAAGCTAAAATGTGCAGACATGGTGATTTAAGGGATGGACTGATAAAAGAAAAAGAAAAGTGACTGTATAAAAATATTGATGTGTGAGAGAAAGATTTTGATTGACAGTAGTTTAACTTATAATAAATAAATAGAATAAATCAGATATAGATTTGGTCAGAAAACACAAAACACACAACAAATAATACAAATATGCTTACAAATAACTTCTGCAAATGCCCGTGGTTAATAGAAATGAAAATAGGCCTAAGTACATGGCTGCAACTGTAAACCCTAAAAAATAAACCCTGTGGTGACCCAGTAATGAAACCATAGTTTTTTCTGGGCTTGAAACCGACTCAACGTCTCAGAAAAGGGTCAGTAAGTGTCAGTAGTCTAAAAAGCATGTGCCTCCCCAGGAGCAGCCTTAGGTCAACTGGTGCTGGCACCATGGCACCCAGGCACCCCCCACACACCCCACCCTGCCCCCCATCTACTTGTACCATACTAATAAAAATATACCAAGAAATATTCGCAGTACCTAAGGTGGTCGTGGTGTTGGCCTATTTAGCCTATGCCTATGCCAGCTATGCCTCCGCCCCCACCATGTAATTATGAGGAAGCCATGAGCCTAAAAGGAAAATGTAAAAAAAAAAGGTTCAAGAATGTCACAAGTGCAATAAGTGGTGCAATTTCAAAAGGTTTTGTAAATCAAAAGGCACACAATTCTTGTATTAAAGGGATTGCAGACATAAAAAAAAAAAAGTTGAAGCTGCAAAAGCGAGGGAGTTATACTTTTTTTTTTATGATGATGGTGTGTGCTTGCTTGAAACAGTCAATGCAGTCGATTTATGGGCAAAAGAATGAAGAAGCATGTACTGTTCAAATAATAAAAAAACTCATATACATATTTAAAGTTGACACAGGTTCAAAGTGCAATGTTATGTCTGTAAAAACATTTGCTAGGGTATTTGCTGGTGAGAAGCTTGCTTTGGCAAAGTGTGTGAAGCTTGTTGCTTATGGTGGTGAGGAGATTCAAACTGAGAGCTCAGTGATGCTTTCATGTTACTCTGCTGGGAGAAGGTATGACTTGTTATTTTATGTGATCAAAAGGCACATTCAGTTATCATTAGGGCTCAGAGACCGTTTGAAAATGGGACTGCTTCCATTTAACAAGGAAGTCCATCATGTTAGTTTAAAAGACCACAGTTCTAATTCCAATCAGTATATTTTCTCTACCTATGCTGATCTTATCAAAGACGAACTGGGCAAGCTTCCAGTTCTGTACTCCATGAAGTTTGATCCAGATGTTAGTCTAGTTCTCAAGCCAGCCTGGAAAGTTTCAATAGCTATGCAGACCAGAGTCAAAGTCAAGTTAGACAAAATGGTGCAGCAAAGTGTAATTTGTCCAGTTGATGAACCAACTGAATGGGTATCTTCCATGGTGGTACCTCATAAGAAAATCTCAGCTGATATCAGAATATGTATTGATCCATGAGAGGTGAACAAGGCAACGAAAAGACCTCATTATCCAATGCGTACAGTTGAATAAGTTGCAACGCTTATGCCAAATGCCACTGTTTTTTCTGTCTTAGATGCAGAGAGTTCATTTTAGCAAATTTTGCTTGACAAGAAATCTTCATCTTCACTGCTAACTATGTTCAGTACTCCATTTGGCAGGTACAGTTTTTTGAGAATGCCATTTGGGATAAATTCAGCCAGTAAAGTCTTTCAGTGTGGAATGGAGCAATTTTTTTCTGGGTATCCTTGTGCTATTATAGTACATGATATTCTAGTAGGAGGTAATGGTGAAGCTGAGCATGACAGAAACCTCAAGAAAGTTCCAGAAAGAGCTTGTCAAGTGAATCTTAAGCTCAATCCTAACAAGTGCAAGCTAAGGTTACGAGAAGTCACTTATGTCGGTCATTTGTTTAGCATTTCAGGCTTACAACCATACCCTTCCAAGTAAACAGCTATTCTTGAAGTTCTAGCTCCAGACAGTGTTCAAGCCCTTCGATACTTTTTTGGCATGGTTAACTACCTAGGCAAGTTTATTCGACTTAAGCCAACTAGCAGCACCGCTTAGACAGCTGACACACAAAGATGTATCCTGGTCATGGTTGGAACAGCACCAAAGAGCATTTGATGTCCTGAAATAGAGAATTGCCAGCCCACCAACTTTCAGATACTATGATGTTCACAAACCAGTTACTCTTTCCTGTGATGCTTCGAAATTTGGTCTTGGTGCAGTCATTCTCCAAGATAGTCCACCTGTTGCCTATATGTCAAGATCTTTAACCCAAACTGAGATGCAGTATGCTCAGACACAGAAAGAACTTGTGACAATTATGTTTGCATGTTCAAAGTTCCATGATTATATTTATGGTAGACCTAACCCAGATCGAAGCAGACCACCAACCTCTAGTCACTATTTTGAGAAAGCCTATGCATTCCGCTCCAGCCAGATTGCAACGTATGATGTTGAGATTGCAGAAGTACAATTTCAATCTTGTCTACACTAAATGCAAACTTCTTTATCTTGCTGAAAGTTTATCCAGATCACCCAGAAATACCATTGAAGAGCATGAGAATGAGAAACTTGATTTTGAAGTCATGGAAGTGATTTTTCGTCCACATGTCTTGATGAGCTTAGAGATTATACAGCCTCAGACTCTGTTTTACAGACGCTTAACCACTTTATCAGTCAAGGATGGCCGTCAAAGCAATCTAGTTTACCTCAAGAAGTGCAACCTTATTTTCCTTACACAGATGAGATTTTATCCAACAATGGTATTGTTATGAAAGGTCCAAAAGTTATTGTTCCAAAGTCTTTGCAATCAGAATATATTACTATCTTGCATTGTGGCCACCCAGGAACTGATTCTACAAAACAGAGGGCAAAAGGCCTAGTGTTTTGGCCTTGTATGTCACAATACATTGAGAGAGTACTTTCATCTTGTTCCGTATGTAATAGTACAAAGCCACATCAACAGAGGGAACCACTTCAGCTAAACCAGATTCCTAAACTACCTTGGTTGACAGTAGCCACTGATATTTTTAAATGGAATGGTCAACATTACTTGGTGTTAGCAGACTCGTATTCCAATTAAGTCGAGACTGACCTACTTCCTAACCTAGCATCCAGTGCTATCATTACTAAAATGAAGGATCATTTTGCAGTCCATGGTAGACTGCACACATTTATTTCTGACAAGGGCATGCAGTTTACTAGCCAGCAATTCAAAAGATTCACTGAAGAGTGGAACTTTACTCATGTTAAAAGTAGTCCTGAATACCCGCAGTCAAATGGGTTGGCAGCATGTGCAGTTCAAAGTGCAAAACAGTTACCTGAGAAGTCGAAATGAGACAATAGTGATATTTTCCTGAATCTCTTGAATCTCAGAAATGTTCCTCAGAATAAACATTTTGGTTCACCTGGTCAGAGACTTCTGTCGACACAAACCAGAAAGTACAGTTTTGTGCCTACCATAAATGTAGATGTTCGAGTGTACACCCTGCTGCAGTCATCACATTTGGGTTATCTTGTCGTCAGGCGGTCCCGCAGTTGGCCTGAATTCCAAAGTCTTGGTCCAGCGTCGGTTGCTGTCGCTTCTTCCCCGACGTCAGTGCGCCAGGGGTATATATAATGCATCTGACACCATTTTCTTCAGTTTTTCTTGCCCCAGATGTCAGGTGCCCCCAAAAAGGTGGTCAGTAATTAGTACCAATTTAAGAAATTTAGCACAAACACAACATCCCTCCAGCTATAAGCAAACATATCAGGAAGGTATTGTAAAGCTTTAGCTAGTTAGATCAGAGGGAGGGAGGGTAACCTGGACTGCAGCAGGGTGTACACTCGAACATCTACATTTATGGTAGGTACAAAACTGTACTATGTTCATCATGTTACCCTGCTGCAGTCATCACATTTGGGTAGAATCCCAAAGCTAAGGATGGGAGGAGGAGTCAAAGAGGGTTAGAGGAGGCTAGAAGGCCCTGCAGAACTGCAGTGACGAAGCCAGCTCTAGTCTTAGATTAAAGTGGTAAGTGGTAGTGTTTGGTGAAGGTGTGTACTGAACTCCAAGTTGCAGCTTCCAAAATCTCCTTGGTTGGGACCCCCCTGAGGAAGGCTGTAGATGTAGCTGTTGCCCTGGTAGAGTGGGGCCTTATGGTAGCAGGAACTGGTTTTCCATGATGGGTATACCAAAAACGAATGCAATGTCCTATCCATTTGGAAATGGTTTGTTTTGATATAGCCTTCCCTTGTGAAGCTGTAGCATAGAATACAAAGAGCTGGTCCGATTTTCTGAAAATCTTAGTTTTATCCAAGTAGTAATGAAGTTGCCTGTGAATGTCCAAGGAATGCAGGAGTCTTTCTCATTTGTTCTGTGGATTTGGAAAGAAGGTGGGTAAGTGGATGATTTGATTTAAAGCCACACTGGATACCACCTTAGGCATGAAGGAAGGATTAGTTCATAGAGAAACTCTGTCTTGATGGAAAATGAGGAAAGGTTCCACTGCCATTATTGCCTGCAGCTCTGAGACTCTTCTGGCTGAAGTTATTGCTAGCAGCAGGGCAGTCTTCCATAATATAAACTTTAGATCAGCAGAGAAAGCTGGTTCAAAGGGAGGTAGCGTAAATTTTTCCAGAATAAAACTGAGGTCCCATGTTGATGTAGGTGCTCTCCTGGGGGGCCTAATGTTTTTTGCCCCTCTGAGGAACTACCTTAGAAGTGGATGTGAAAATAAGGGTGGATCCGTGTTGTAGCAGGCTGAAATAGCTGATGCCTGGATTTTAATGGAAGAAAAAGAAAGTCCTTTGTGCAACATCTCATTTAAATACTGTAAAATCTGTGGCATGTGAGGCTGAAGGGTATTTTGGCCTTTAGCTTGGTTCCAGGCACAAAACCTTTTCCATTTTTCCGAGTAGGCCTTCCTGGTGCTCGGCCTCTTAGCTTCCAGAATAACATCCATAACTGCTTGAGGAAGAGAAGCTGGCTGGATGCTTAGGTAATTTGCCATGCAGCCAAATTTAAGGTTTTGAGCTGGCTGTGTAGAATCTGATTGTTTTGCTGTGTGAGCAAATGGGCAATTTGTGGTAAAATCCAAGGTGGGCCCTGGGCCATATTCCTTAACAGTGGGTACCAGTGCTGGCGTGGTCAGTCTGGGGCTATGAGTATCAGTTGTGGTCTCTCCTTTCTGACTTTCAGAAGCACCTTTGTGAGAAGAGGCAATGGAGGGAAGGCATATACTGTCAGGTTTTTCCTACTGAATGAGAGTGCGTCCACTTTCCAAGCTTGATGGTGAAGTGTCCTTGTACAAAATGTTGTTAGCTGATAGTTTTGGGGGCTGGCAAATAGGTCTATGTCTGGGAGGCCCCATTTTTTGAGTTATCATTGCAAATACTTGTGGATCCAGTTTCCACTTGTGGGGATCCATGATGTTTCTGCTGAGGTCGTCTGCCAATGTGTTCTTCTTTCCTGGCAGGAACTGAGCTTGTAACTGAACTTGGTAAGCCAGTGCTGTGTTCCACAAGGTCATTGCTTGCCTGCATAGAGGGTAGGAATGTGTACCCCCTTGTTTGTTTATGTACCACATTACTGTGGTGTTGTCCGTCCTTATTGTAAGTTGTCCTGGATGTAATAGGTTCTTGAAGGCTGTCAGAGCATTCTGTACAGCTAGCATCTCTTTTTGATTGATGTGCAGATTCCTTTGATCTGCAGTGCATATGCCTTGAACGCACTGTCCTGCCATGTGTGCCGTGGAGTCCGATGCATCTGTTGTCATAGTTTGCCTGGCTGGGGGCAAGGTGAAAGGCTGATCCTTGTTGAGGTGACATGCCTGTGACCACCATAGAAAATCTTGTTGAAGGCAGGGAATGAGAGATATCATTGTGTCCAAGCTGTGGCTGTGTTGAGACCATACGCTTTTTAGGTACCACTGTAATGTCTTCATATGCAGCTTTGCAAATGGTATTAGTAGTATGCAAGATGCCATGAAGCCCAAGGCCTGCAGAATTTTTCTTGCAGGGAGTTGGGTCTTTGTTGCCATTGTTTTGAAATATTGAGTCAGTTGTAGTTGTTTGTCTGGCGTCAGATAAGCCTTCTGGGCCGTTGTATTCAAGCTGGCACCCAGGAATGTCATATTTTGTGAGGGTACTAGTTTTGATTTCTTTTCGTTTACTGTGTACCCCAGGCAACTTAGAAGATGTTTTACAAAAGCCAGATGTTGTAAGAGGATGTCCTTGCTTTCTGCTTGGATGAGGCAGTCGTCCAGGTATGGGTATATTTGAATTTCTCTTTGTCTGCAGTATGCAATTACTGGTGCCAGGCATTTTGTGAAGACCCTGGGCGCAGTGGATAAGCCAAAGGGCAGTGCAGAGAATTGGTAAAGGGTTGAACCTGCAATGAAACGGAGGTATCTTCTGTAACTTTGTCTGATAGGGACATGCAGGTATGCCTCCTTGAGGTCCAGCGTTACTAGCCATGCTTTCTTGCCCAACATGGGAAGAAGCTGCTGTAGTGTTAGCATCTTGAATTTGGGTACTTGTAAGAAGGTGTTTAGAATTGAAAGGTCCAGAATTGGTCTCCAGGCACTGTCCTTTCTGGGGACTAGAAAGAGTCTTGAGTAAAATCCTTGGCCTTGCTCCCGTGTAGGTACCAGTTGAATGGCTCTCATGTCCATGAGAGCTGTAATTTGTTTTTGTGCCTCTGCCCATTGATTTTGTGGCAGGTTTGGCATTCCTCTTTTCATTGGCAAGGTGTGGAAATGGAATCTGTATCCTCGTGAAATTATGTCTAGGACCCATTTGTCCTTTGTGACGATGTGCCAGTTGTCTGAAAAAGTGCTAGTTTTCTTCCCAAGAGAGCTGCCAAGAGAATGTTGCTTGGCCATATGAGGTGTAAGTCACTGAGTTTGCCTTCTAGTAGTTGGGGCCTGTCTTTTCCTCCCTTCTATGTTGCAGTGCACCATTGTCGAGGTTTGTATTGGGCTTGTGGTTGCCCTCTGCCTCTTGGGCATCTGTATTTACCCCTCTGTGGTCTGTCAGTAGCTGGAAAGGACTGATTTTTTGTTGGCCAATTTCTGCTGAAGCAAGGGGGCTGTACCTGTAGAAAATCTTTGACTGTCTGCATAGATTTTGCCTTATCCTCCATTTTCTTTAAGACTTCTTCTGCTTTAACTCCAAATAGGACATCCTGCTGTAAGGGAGCATCTAGAAGCTTTGCTTTAACATGATCAGGCAGAGTTTGTTCCTTTAACCAAGCATGCCTATGTATAACAGACCCAGTGACAGCTGCTCTGCAGGAAGCCTCTAAAGAATCAAACCCACATTGTAAAGTATGTTTGCCCACCTGTTCAGTTGCATGCAACAGATCCTGCATTTCTTTCAATTCAGACTGTTGACGGAGTGTGCTCATTTTTTGTCTTAACTGAGACATTAGAAATTGCTGATATTTTAGCATGTGAAATTGACAATTTAGTGCTCTCATAGCTAGAGTGGCTGAGGTGTAAACCTTTTTCCCCCACCTGTCTAGTGCTCTGGAGTCCCTTTCAGAGGGTACAGGATTTTTTGCCATAGAAGCCTTAGCCCCTCTGAGACCCTGGGAGATAGTCTCTGGATCAGCAACAGGGCTTTTATAAAGGAATTTGTGGGAGTCAGGCACTCTATAATATCTGCCTGGTTTGGCTGGAGCAGGAGGCAGAGAATCTGGATTCAAACTAGATTCTAAGTAAACATCATCCACAATGTCTAAAACTGGGGGGATGGCAAGAGGTCTGTGCTGGGGGAGTAAAAGAAACTCTCTGAGCCTTTTCTTAGAGTCAGAGTAGTCCTGACCTTCCCAGTGAAAATGTTCCCTCATAGTGTGTAAAGTTTCCCCAAAGGAGTAGTCTTCAGGGGGAGAAGCTGAGGGAATGGAATCCTCAGCATCAGAATCTTCATAAGGGGGAAAAGAGTAATCTTGGTCCTCAGAGGAGCCTGAGGAAATAGACACTTGATCAGAGGAGGCATAATCTTCCTCTTGTCTAGGCCTTTTGTCGGGGGGGGGGGGGGGTTGGGAACCCCTGATTAAAGAGATCAAATCTTCCGCCATTTTAAGCATCTGTTTCTGAGGCATGGGGCCTTGAACTGGAGACTGAAGTGCAGTCTTTTTTGGTTTAATAGGACTCTTAAGCTTAGGATACGTTTTTATGGTGAGCATCATCAGTCTGAAGACGCCTTCAGAAACCGAAGGTGTTTCTGCAGCACCGACATCTCTTTCTGCAGTGTCGTTGGTAGGGGCTTAACAAAATGGCTGCGTTGGCCTAGCACTCTCCGCCAAAGGCTCCGAAGTGGTCTCGGGTTCCAAATCTGCGGTAGCCAGGGGCTGCATAGGAGCCTCACTGAAAACCGGTGAACCGGAGACCAGCCCAGCGGAGGCCCCAGAGTCTGGCTTGGGTCTAGGCTGCCTGTCCTTATCCTTGCGTTTTTTGTGCCCGCCGGTAGTCGATTGCTCTGACGGCATTGTGTAGTTAAATTTTCTACTGAAGTAGTGTCTTGCAAAATCAAAGCGTCTTTTTATAGTACACTTATTGAACCTAGCACAAAAGCGACAACCAGTGACATTGTGGTCTGGGCCTAGGCAAGGTATACAGTAAGAATGAAAATCCTTATGAGGTATTTGCTTCCCACAAGAAATACAATTGTTAACTTTTTCTGACATCAGTCTGAGGCAAGAAAAGTTTCCCCAACGGATCTGAAATTCGACTTCGAAAATCTCAGGAGTCGGCCGACCGGCACTTGCGAACTGCTTCTGCTTCGGGCACCGCGCAGCAAAAAAGACTGAAGAAAATGGCGTCGGATGCATTACATATATCCCTGGTGCACTGACGTCAGGGAAGAAGCGACAGCAACTGACGTCGGACCAAGACTTTGGAATTCAGGCTGACTGCGGGACCACCTGACGACAAGATAACCCAAATGTGATGACTGCAGCAGTGTAACACGATGAACATCTACCTTATCAATCAGAAGTAGTTTGTTGGTTCCAAGTACTAAAAATAACAGATTCGACAAAGTGCATCTGTTAAAGAAATGCCCAGTCCAGAAGTCTTATTATGACAAGTCTAGAAAACCACTCAATCCATTACATGAAGGAGAGTCAGTGAGAATGCAAACGTGCAAAGGTTATGATCGGATTGGAGTCGTGAAGAGTATTTGCCAGGAGCCTAGATCATACACTGTGGAATCACAAAGAGCAGAGTTTAGGCGGAATCCGAAACATTTGATGCCGGTGTCCAAGCCTGTACCACAGCACCCAGCCTGTGAGAAAGGCTCTTTATCTCAGATTGAGTTGTCAAGCATTCCAATTCCTGAGGACATTCTAGTAAATATCCCTGTTCCTGAGATGAATCCCGACGTTCCTTATACAAACTGTTCACCAAAGACTTTCCCTGCTGCTAAATCCAATTCTGAATACTATGTTACTAGATCAGGTCATATTTCCAGACCATGTTACAGATTCATGGCAACTTGGACATGAACATTGTGTTTCTTTCTAATGTCTACAGTATATGTTATTGCAATGAAGACACTCTATTTAAGAGGGAGGACGTAGATCAGTGTGTATGTACAACTTTAAGAAGCTTTCTAGGGACTTGCACAAGTGTATAACTACTGAGCATGTGAGAGTCTGAATGTCATTTTGTAAGCTATTGAGATGTAAGCATGTATGCCTGTGTAGTCTGTCAGTTAATCGGTTAGTTTATATTTTGTAAAGCTGCTTTCCATACTGATGTGTTTCTATGTAATAAAGTATAAAAACGAACTACCATGCCTGTTCATCATCTTGCGACAATATTCAAAAGCCTGTAATGGCACATAAAACACTATGCCATCCCTGAAATACCTTAGCCATTAGTAATATAATAAAATGGTACAAAGCCAAAAGGGACCTTTGATCAAAGGACCAACACCCATAAGAATCCCAAAAATCCAGTAACTCACAAGGGGACTCCCTCATACTCAGTAAGAATATCAAAATTATAGTACAGCATTTCCTTCACTATTAGACAGAGACAGCAACATCCAAGACCAACCTTAAACAAAATCTAAATCACACTAGAATCTCTAAATGTTCTGAATCTCCTGGACAGAAATGCCCAACCACTCAAGAGTTCCTCTTCTTGCTTACTAAACCATTTCTTCTCAACTGACTTGTTATACCTTACTGAAATGAGTTTACTGCACCCCTCCCATGAGAAATGCATGTTTTATTGTTTTATCAGCTTGCATATCAGTTCAAATATAGATACATAATATTACATTACTTTAGCTTCCAAATCTTGATAGTCTCTGCTGATTAGTGATGCTGTTATATATATGCTGATAAGTTTCTGCTTCAGTGATGTTCAGTAATGTGGCTCAATCTCACTTCTTTGAACTTACTACAGTTTATAACACTGTGTGATATTTCTGTTTAATCTATTTTTAATAAATTCCATTATCTCTATACATTTTTAGAGCTTGCTTAAATGTTGTAATATTGCACCTCCACTATTTCTTATGAGCTTTTCTCCCAGGGCCTCCCCTGGATATGGGTACTGTACCCAGATGGACATTTCCAATAAACAAAAGAAAAAAAATAAAAATAAAGTAAAATAAAAATAATAAATACATAACATGGAAGTTGCATGCAATAATTTATATTTGATTTTCATAGAGCTTACTCTGACTATACACCTCATGGAGACTAGACCACATCTTAGTGGCCCAACCTATTCATCACTCACCACAGCTTACCCATGAGGCAAACAAATGTTATCTGCCAAGAAATACTAATTTGTTTCTTCCCACTGTCAAAATTTAGCAGTTTTACACTGATGAGTTATAATTGGAGGTCTGTATGTGCTGGCTTTCCTCGGCTTTCCTGAATATGATGCATCCTTTGGTACCATGGAGTTTTGCTGAAAGCTTAGACTGTCTGAATTACTTTATGAAAAACTTTTAGTTATGTACTCACCATAACTTCAGATGTTTGGGATCCATCTCGCCTACATTCTGAATGATGGGTTCGGAGCCGATCCCTCGGCTCCGACTCGGCACGCTTATGCCAAAGAGCGAAGTCTCTTATTGGCTGAGCTTACTATATCCCAGGATGCACCACTACCAGTCCCCCAGATCTAGTTTGTCCGCATACATGCACACACGCATACCCTGCTTATATAACATCGTCAGATGAAACAAGATAAAAACAGTTGAACTCAAAACCGTTCAATCTCTTCTGATCTGCAAGGCAGGGGGAAGGAGGGTGGGTATCAGGAATGTGCGAGATGGATCCCAAACATCTGAAGTAATGGTGAGTACGCCACTAAAAGATGTGATGTGAGCCTATCTCGCCTACATTCTGAATGATGGGACAGCGTCCTAGCACCTGAATCCTGGGTGGCTCACTGGAAAACACTCCTGAGTACCGTGGAACCAAATGATGCTCGTCCTTTAGATGCCACATCCAATTTGTAGTGGGAAATGAAAGTGTGCGGGTTGGACCAAGTAGCCGCAGCACAAATTTCCGATATAGCGAGCTTGGAATGAAAGGCTATAGAAGTAGCCATAGCTCTGGTAGAATGAGCTTTGATAGATGATGTAAGATGTTTATTCGAAGAAGAATAGGCCTGAGTTATGCAATCTCTGATCCATTTTGAGATTGTAGCTTTTGTGATGGTTTGGCCCAATTTATTATCAGAGAAGGACACAAACAACTGGTCTGACTTACGAAGTTGCTGAGTCCTGTCTAAATAGAAGCGTAATTGCCTGTGAACATCCAATTTATGGAGAGTGTATTCTGCTTCATTAGAGAATTTTGGAAAGAAAACTGGTAGTTCTAGAGATTGTTGAAGACAGAAACTAGAACAAACCTTTGGGACAAAGGATGGATTAGGCCTAAGTGATACTCTATCCTTGTGGAAAATCAAGCACGGTGGTTTAATAGACAGGGCTTGAAGCTCTGAGACTCTTCTTGCAGAAGTAATAGCCACTAAGAATGCCGTTTTCCAAGACAGGTATTTTAATTCGCAAGTAGCAGCCGGTTCAAAAGGGGAAGATGTTAATCATGAAGCACCAAATCAAGATCCCACGGAGGTGCAGGATGAAAAACTGGTGGTCTTAACAGACTCGCACCTTTAATGTTCGTTTTGCATAGTCTGCTGCTCATCAAAGGAGGATCCGTGGATTCATGGAATTTAGAGATAGCAGCTAGTTGGACTTTAATAGTTGAGACAGAAGATCCCTGATTAAACAGGGATGTTAAGAATTTCAAAACCTCTGGGACAGGAGCAGTGATAGGGTCTAGGCCCTTGAGTTGAGCCCAGATAGCAAACCTCTTCCACTTACTGAGGTACAATTTGTTAGTGGTGGGTTTGTGGGCCGAAGATAAAATGTGAACAACTTCCGGGTCTAGTGAGTGCCTTCTAACTAAGGTTGGAAGTGGAGGAGCCAAGCTGTCAATTTCAGAGATTGAAGGGACTGATGCCAATGTCCCGACTGATGGATTAGCAAATCCGGGATCAGGTCTAAGGTCCACGGATCGTCCACTGCATGCTTTTCAGGTAAGGAAACCATATCTGACGAGGCCAGTATGGGGCAATCAGAATCATTGAAGACCCCAGTTGAGAAGCTTTTTGAATAACTTTGGGAAGGAGTGGAATTGGAGGAAAAGCATAAAGTAGCCCTGTTGGCCAAGGTTGTGCTAGAGCATCCATGGCTGGTACTTCCTGATGTGGCATCAAGGAGAAGAACCTTTGGCACTTGGTGTTTTGTGGAGTTGCAAATAGGTCGCAGCACGGCGTCACCCATCTCTTGAAAACCTGGGCTGCTACTGTGCGGTTTAGAGACCATTCGTGAGGAGAGAATTGTCCTGCTTAATTTGTCCGCCAATACATTTGACTTTCCGGGATGTGGGTCGCTACCAAGAAGCGGTTGGTAGCTACAGCCCATTCCCACACTCTCATGGCCTCTCTGCAAAGGGGATACGATCTGGTCCCTCCTTGTTTGTTCAGATACCAAACCACCGACATGTTGTCTGTGTGGATGGCGATGATGCCCTGAGGAAGAAACTTGTGTAAGGCCTGTAGGGATAGAAGTACAGCCCTCATCTCCAACACGTTGATGTGGAGAAGAGCTTCGTCCGGAAGCCAGGAGCCCTGAACTAGCCTGCCCAGACAATGCCCCCCCCCCCACCCCCTCTCGGAGGCATCTGTCGTCAGGGTAACCACTCGTGGGGGGAGGACAAAGGGTGTTTCCTGATCCAAGTTGGATGTCTGAAGCCACCAGCGAAGGTCCCTTTGCATATTTCCGTAATCATGATGTGATGATTGAGGGGAAGATCCTGAAAGGACCATTGAGTTGACAAGAGCCACTGAAGAATCCTCATGTGTAATCTTGCTAGAGGAACTAAAAGAACCGTGGCAGACATTGAGCCTAAAACCTGTAGGACCATCCTGGCTGGGGCTTTGGATCTCGAGATCAGAGCTTGAACTTGGCCCTGTAAAGTTCGGATCCTTTCGGCAGGAAGAAAGGCGCATCAATCTTGAGTCTATCTCTGCTCCTATAAACTTTATGCGTTGAGAGGGCAGCAAGACAGACTTTGACCAATTGAATGTAATCCCTAGGGAAACACCCAGGGAGATGGTGGCTTTGAGGTTGTCCATTAGTAGATGCCTGGTGGTGGCAGTCAGGAGCCAGTCGTCGAGATAGGGAAACACTTGGAATCCAAGACTTCTCAGGTGAGCCGTCACTACTGCCAAACACTTGGTGAACACCCTGGGGGCTGTGGTGAGACCAAAGGGCAGAGCACAAAATTGGTAATGACTGACTCCCAGGCTGAAGCGCAGATACCTTCTGGACGCCTGATGTATCGGTATGTGATAATAGGCGTCCTTGAGGTCTATGGAGCACATCCAAACATCCTTCTCCAACAACGGGAGAATGGATTGTAACGTGACCATTCGGAATTTGGATTTCGTGACGGATTGGTTCAATCTGCTGAGATCCAATATTGGTCTCAGGTCCCCTGTCTTTTTTGGCACTAAAAGAACCTGGAGTAATTTCCTGATCCGATCTGGTCTGTGGGGACCGGTTGGATGACTCCTTTTTCTAGCAGCTTTAAAGCTTCTGCGGCTGCTATTTCCCTTTGACTGGGTGGTGGGTCCGGGATTCTCTTGGGCGGTGGGGGTGAGTATTTGAATGGGATGGTGTAACCTCCGGCAATGATCCGAAGCACCCATCTGTCCTGAGTGATTGACTCCCAGGCTTTTAGGTGCTTGGCAAAGCGACACCCGACTGGCTCGAGCAGCACAGCCGGGCAATCGCCCATGGCGTGTGGGAGGCTGAAGAGCCGCGAAAGGACTGGCGGGCGCCAGAATTGCGGGGCCCTCTGCACGCCTCTGGGACGGCGTCTCCCTGAAAAATTTCCCGCCCTCTGCCTCTGGGCGGGAATCTTCCTGCTGTTGGGAGAAAAACTTGCGAGATTTTCGAACCACATTTTCCCTCCTTTGGCCTTGGGGTAAGGCCGAAGGGAGTGGAATAACGGGCACCTACGGCAGATAACGTTTTCCCTCTTGCTCACAGCGGTAAGGGTGTCTTTCACCTTGGGTCCAAACAATGAGGACCCATCAAAGGAGCGTCGGCGAAGGAAGACTTGAAGGCCTCCATGAACTGACACAAGCGGAGCCAGGCTTGTCTCGTAGAGCCACGCCTGTGCCTGCCGCTCTACCGCCCCTTCGGCCGCATAGGAAATGAGCCTCATGGACGAGTTAGAAATTGGCGTAAGGATAGCCAACTGAGAGCTAACCGACTGGGCTAGCTGCTCAGGTAGGTTACCGAGAGGGAATCTGACAACTCCTTGACCAGATCCCTCTGAAGCCTGGTAAAATGTGCCAAATAATTCAGAGACCTTAAGGTAAAGGCCGCTGAAGTCAGGGTGCTTCCGCCTATCCATACTCCTAGACTCCTTATTAGGAGGATGGATGGACGTTGAAGCCTCTGCCACGTCCTGTTGTGTAGCAGATGCCACCACCATGGCATCTACAGCCACGCCTTTAGTAAGGAACTCCTTCTCGGGGTGCAGATAAAATTTATTTGGACGAGAAGGGACTGGTTCCACGGTATCTGGATGTTCCCACGCCCTTCGACAAACTAAATCCAGAAGCTCGTCGAAGGGCGGAGACACCCAGGAGGTGGAGGGCTGAGCCCCAAAGGCCTTGAGGAGCACTGACTCGTCAGCAGAGGGGGGTTTGGATATCCAGCCGCCTCATTGTTTGAGGATCTCTAAGATGTCTGCAAATGAGACATCATCCGAGGACGACTTCGGGGACCCCTCTGCATCATCCATATCAGTGTCCGATGTAATAGACTCGGGGGAGTCCACGTGCTTCCTCTTGCACGATCTCTTCCTTGGGGGTTCCTCTGAAGACAACTCCGAAGAACCCTCAGGAGGAGGGGAACCCCCACTGGGGGTAACCTCAGGCCTCGGGGCTCCGCTGGCTACGGACAGGGGAACTGCCAAAGACCCAGTCTCCACGCCCAGGGAAGGTGCTGGTAAAACCGGAGAGATGGCCGAAGAGGACTTGGCCAAGGCACTCCTCATGGCCCTGAAAGCCGGACCCCCAGAATCCTGGGAGTGTCCGGACTCGAGCCGTGATAGCCAACGGAAGTCCCGCAGCAAGCACCGAGGGAGGCTCGGAACCCAAAGCATAGGTCCCAAACATCACCCCGGGTCCAGCCGAAGAAGTCCAGCGTACCAAACTCGGACCCGAGGCCGGGTTGGAGTAAGGGTCGGAGCCGACCCTGAGATCTCCACCGGCTCCAACAGCACCTGCTCGACGGGCGAAGCAGTCGGAGGAGGAATGGCAATGGGTGGGCCAAGGTCATCGGCTCCGAAACCAGCTGGGTCGGAACCGAAACAAATTTTTGGAAGACTGGGGACTGGAACAGTCTTTGTAGCACCCTGTCTATATCAGAATCCGACATCCTCAAGACCGAGAGGAAATAGAACGGGTTCGAGAAGGCCTCTCCATCGGCCCCAAAGGGCTAGGGGACCGGCTCGAGGCGACTCGATGAGTATCGGCGCCGAGGAATACTCACAGCAGATTCCATCGGTGCCGAGGTAGACTTCGCCGAGGAGGAAGTGTCTGAGCGGCGACCCTTGTCGGCTCCGAGCAGCGGAGCCGGCGAAGGTGACCCCTCTCGATGCCCCAGCCATCGGCTCCGGCCAGCGGAGTCGATACTGGTGGCATCGAGGCAGACCGTTCCAACCTCGGCTCCGAAGTCTTTGGAGCCGAAGGAGAGGCCTGCCTAAGTTTCTTGGCAGTCGGATCCGACGGACTGGTCGGAACCGAAGCCCTTTTCTTCTTAGCCGGAGTAGGAGAGGATGCCAAGGCTTCTTCAAAGGAAGGTTTAACTAACCCCTTAAGAATCAATTTATTTTTCCTCTCCTGGAGGACCCTTGAGGAAAAAGCGTGACATACACTGCACTCCTGCAAGTGCTTTGCCCGAGACAATATACACAGAGCGAATGATCGTCTGTGATAGACATTTTAAACCCACATTTCGAACATTTTTAAAGCCCGAAGGCCTAGGGGTTTGAGACATGATGTTACACTCACTTTGACAGGAAAGTAAACAACTAAACTCTTGCTGATGATAAAGCTAAGCTTACTGCAAACACTTCCTGAAAAAAAGGGACAGGGAACTCTAAACCAACTATAGAACACTAGAGACCCTGTAAATATTAAGGGTTGACAGTCCGGGAAGGCCCTGGATGGAGAGGGGCCGAAAACAAACTCAACCCAATCACACACAACAATTTTACAATCCAATCGTACACAAAAATTAGCGATAGCCGTTAAAACAGCTTTTGTGAGCAAATTTAGCAAAAAACTGACAGAAAAGTTAGTTAATAAAACTACTCAGCCCAGCCAGCTCGAGACCACGTCTTCGCAGGGAAGCGGCAAACGAGATCTGGGGGACTGGTAGTGGTGCATCCTGGGATATAGTAAGCTCAGCCAATAAGAGACTTCGCTCTTTGGCATAAGCGTGCCGAGTCGGAGCCGAGGGATCGGCTCCGAACCCATCATTCAGAATGTAGGCGAGATAGGATCACATAACATCATACATTTTCCGTGATGCTTTGCATTAAACAATATAATTATGTTGCTCTCCAGAATTTGATTTTGCAGCAGAAACCACAAGGGTGAACAATTCTGTCAAATACTTGCTGTGGATTTTGTTTCTTCTTGATTATTTTTTAATATACTTCAAACTCTTTGCAGATTATTATCAGCAAGAAAATATAAAAGTAACATTCAGCTCAAAAGAGAGAATTGCTAACAATAAGCCATTAACAAAGTAAGCCATATTAATACAAATTAACAGTTTCCAGATGACTTAAGTACTTTTGGTCTTCATATGTCTATTGAAGTTAAGGCTAAAGCATCAACAAAATCCAGTATAAATATTCTAATCTTTTTTTTTCCAGCAGTGTTACATAAGTATAAACAGCTTTAAAAGTAACAAGCTTGTTAAAGTAATGTGCATGTGGCGTGAATGTAATGGGCATATATAGTACACAGATCTGGAGAATTCAGCTGGAATGTAGATTTCATAGAGATTAGACCACATCTTCTGTATTCATTAGACATCCCGAGAAGACACTGTCACAGAGTGTTGAAATGTCTGCCGGAAATGCATATGCACAAACAAAGAAATATGTATGCCTTCAATACTTTCTGCATTTGGAAATGTAGATATCATACCTCTCAACCTGAAGTCATAAAAAATCTACACAAAGGCACATGAAAAATTGCTACAAATCTGTACCCTGATTAACATAAAATCTGCATACATAATATGTAACCCCACCCACTCTAGTGAAATTGTGGGATATCAACTTTTAAATGCAAACCGAAGAACAGACAAAATATTACACACAAAATACACAGAATGTTTTATTTAAATTAATATTTGAACTTGTATCAAACTTTGAACTTGTGCAAACTGCAAAACTAAAATACTATTTTCTTTTATAAAATAAAACTAACTGCTTCAGCCTTCTACAGCCAGAAAATAAATGAGCTGGATTTAAACAGAGGAAATCAGCAGATAGGTAGATTTACAGATGGAGCGCTTTTTGACAAATGCAATCAGTTCTTTCAAAGCACAGAAGTGTAGCAATTAACTGAATTCAAATAACTGTAATAATATATGGATTTAGCTAACACTAGGACTACATTCAATATAATTTCTACAAAGATCATCATTATGAAACAATATTTTCTATGGAAAATATTTAAGCATGTATTGCAGAACTATCCATATAAAACATTACCTTTGAAACACTTACAGATAGGCTTCTGAACTAACATTGCATTTAGCTGTGTTTTTTTTAAATGATCATCTACAGATAAAGTGCCTGTTGCCCTTGAAGTAAAAATTGCCTATGTCGCATTAAAAAAATGATAAGCTAGTAATATTGTAATAGGGAATGGATGGCAAACTGATAACAGTTCACAGTTACTAGGTATCTTCACTAAAGAGAACATTCTCAGGACTGCAGCATCTACCTCCATTCAAAGTACAACACAGTACAATATCAGCAATCTATCTACATACTGTGGGAGTAGAACCCACAGCCTTCTGCATCAAAAGCAAGTATACTACCTGTTGTGTTACTAACAACACAAACTGACTTGGAATAAGTAGCACTAAACTTCTCTCCCCTGAGCTATGCAGAACAAGAAATCTGGAAAAAGCCAAAATTTATTGGGGGGGGTGGGGCAAAGGCCCAAAACCAGAGGCACATTTTATACATTGCTTGTATAATCTTAGAAAGTTGCTAGAATAAAATGTTTTGTGTTACCATGCATTTCCTGAAAGATAGGAAGACTGAAACTTAGATGGCTATCATTATTTAGTGAATTCAGTACTCAATGGTTTGCCAGAAAACCACAAATTTTAAGAGGGGAACAGACCAAAAGTATGAGCCAAACATTCTAGACAGTTGAGGACTATGGACTTAACTCCTTGAATCACAAGTGGTGGCACGGTTAGAGAATTTAGACACTTGCTTCTTGTACATAATGTACAGGGTTTGAGTCTGAGTAACCCTAACCACCAGTTATACCTAACCTGGGCATTTTACACTTACACACACACACATGCACGTCTGTCTCTCCACTCACTTATCTAATAAAATCAATCAATGCAATGAAACTACTAGCTACGGAAACCAGCACATAAGACCAGTATAAGCAAACAGTTGCAAACTGCTAATAGTACACTTGCAATGAGAGAAAAATGAAATACACTTTATCAATGTAGACGCAGTGGAAATAGTACACTTGTAACAATGCAGATGCAGTGGAAATCCACTTGTCTAAGAAAATCTCTCCAGTAGCTACTACTACTACACTTGTATGAAAATCAATCAATGCAGCACTTGTCTATCTATTAATAGTACATAAAGACTGGTACAGTCCCAATTGTCGAAAACAGCGCATAAGACATAAGTGGCGGTATACTCAAACCCCACCTGCCACTTTTGCCTTACCTGGAGGAGCCAGTGTGCACTGACTGAAAAGTCTTGCAGAGCGGTAAAGTTAAAAATTAAGCAGTAACGAATGGCTCGGCAGCTGAATTCTGATGTCATTGCGCTTGCATGTGATGATGTCAGAACACATTCATCCTAAAAGAAAAAAACCTCAAAAAAAAAAAAACCCCCAGGAAATTCACAAATTAAAGGGGTCACTCGGGAATTCACCATGACAACCAGAACACGCAGCAGTGTACGTAATGCCAGTACATTTATAATTATCTCTCGATTTTAAATACATAGAAAAGTCAAGAGACTCAATGTAAATATATTTACTGACACACACACACACACATATATATATATATATATATATATATATATATATACATATTTTACACATTCCACATGTATACATAGCTAAATCTTTAACCATTTTAAGTAAACTAATTTAGGTATCCTGTTTCTCTAGCATGTTTAAAACATCTGTGATGAACAAAATAGGTTCCTTTCTTTTATCATTCCATGCATCAAGATTAGCTTGCAAGACCTTTCAATTTTTCTTTAAAATTTCTTTAATACCAAAAGTGTATGTGGACATATCTAGCATAAAAAACAGACCTTTATTTTCTGCACCCACATTATTCCTTTCACTACTATGTTGAATTTTGTCAAATCCACCTTCCAGTTTGTTTGTTTGCCTTTTCGGCTTTTCCCAGTTAGGGGTTGCCACAGCGGAACTCCGGTCCGCTAATGACTGGCAGTAGATTTTTTTATGGTGCCGAGTTGCCAGCCCGACGCCCAACCTTCAGCGAAGGCATGCCCATTCACACATGCCTTTCGGAGGCCACTCGACCATGGGGAGGACATGCAGACTCCACAGAGAAGGCACTCCAGCCGTGAATCGAACAGGAGAACCTCTTATGGCTAAACAGTCTCCCTTTTATCATTAATTTCAAATGCTACATTATATAAAAATCACTACTATAACCTAGTTCCTTAAACATATCTATAATGGTAACAACTTCCCTATAAAATTCATCCTCTAAAGTTGTCATTCTGGATGCATGAATAAATTGTCCCCTTGGGATGTTCTTTTCCGTAAAAGTTGGACGACCACTTCTAAAATATAAATAATTGTTAGTAAACATCTCTTTTCTAAATACTTTACTATCAATTTTTCTATTTAATAGATCCCATATTAGAGTTACATCCAAAAAACGTATTTTAAGATCAACCTTTCCTAGAGTAAGCTTTAAAAAATCAGAAAAGTCATTCAACTGTTCAATAAACTGAATACTCTCTAATTCTGTAAGATCTACAATAAAAAGGAGGCCTACAAAATGCTTGTACATAACAATCTTTTGGTAAAAAAAAACTCTTAGGTAATACTTCAAGCTCCCACCATCCTAAAACTACGCTGGCAAATGATGGAGCCACAGAGGACCCCATGGCCACCCCTCAAAAATGTTTAAAATATTTCGTATCAAACAAAAAAATAATTATTTTCCAAAATAGTTTCCATGAATAGGTAGCATAAATAAACTTTGTCTTTAGAAAAACTTGTATTTTTTGTTAAAAAAAACCTTAGAGCTTCTATACCTTTATCATGCGGAATACCAGTAAACAAAGAACTAATGTCTACCATTACAAATTTAATATTATCATGTCTATCATACTTACAACTAAATTACTTCAATTTAACCAATAAATCCCATGAATCTCTTAAATACAATTGGAGCACCTGAACTAAAGGGTTAAAAAGAGTGTCCCAAAATAATGCAGTGCCTTCGCTGATGTTACTTGGGGTAGATACAATAGGACAAAAAGTCAGACTTATTGAATCTTTATGTAATTTTGGTATCCCAAATAGGACACCTATCTCTGGTTTATCAATACTGAGAAATTCATATAAAGTCTAATTTATACCACTGTTCATCAATAACTCAAATAAAAATTATCTAATGAACCTGCAACTTTTATACACCATCAATACTGACTTCTAAATACTCTTCTGTATTACTTAACATACAATTTATAGCGTTTTTATATTTATCATTCATAATCAATAACTCACCTCCTTTGTCGACTTGCATAACATGTAATTCTGCCTTTCCTTTTAATTCACTTAATGCTGACATATCATCTTTGGACAAATTTAAATACTTAAATGTGTTTTTTCTACCTAATAACACTCCTAATTCTTTTTCACAAATCTACTCAAATAATTTTATAGCATAATTTAACTTAGGATTAAAAACAGACAGTTTTCTAAGTTCATTAGATATAACATCTTTAAACAAATAATTTAAATTTAACTTGCATGTAAAACGCTTCAGCTATAACATTGTGTCAGCAATATCAGCCCTGTGACTAGGCACAAAATTAATACCCAACTTCAACAGTTTAAATGCTCAGGTTTGAAATTAAAGTCTGATAAATTAATGACCTTCACTTCATACATTACTGGTTCAAAACAGGACAGAACGACTCTTAAGTTCAACATCTTCTCGTCTTCCACTTGGTTGGATAATGTTTTGTGATTGATTTTCCCACCAAGTTTTTTGAATCCCCTTTTGTGTTCTCATTAAGATTGTAAGACAATTCCACTACTTCGTCATTAATCTCTGTGGCTTCTGGTGTCTAATCCACAGAAGCTACTTTAATGAAGTCGAAAGGGTTGACGTCATGTCTTTCTAACATTTTAGAAACTTCTCTTCTATTGGTCACAATTGCATAGCTTCCTTTATGATTTAAAGGAGCCTGATTAGTCTTATAATTGATATCAGACTTGTTGGCAAAGTTCTCAGAAACACTTGAATAAGCAGTCTTATTAGAATAAGCTAATTTGTCACATAGCTTTTTTAACTTCCTTAATAACGATTGTTCTTTCAAATTTCTTCACACTTGATATAACTTCTCCATGGATTTCGGCGTGTAGCTCGCAAGACATTTCCCTGCGAGCTACATCGCCGAAACCAACCGGCTGCAGCAGCACTTTGCCGTAGTGCAACTTGGCTGAAAAGCATAGCCGCTGCAGCTGTAATCTATGAACTGGCAGCTACAGCCGTACGGGATGTGTAACGCATTCCTTCTGCTCATTCAAGGAATGCATTTATTTAATTATTTATTTTTAAATAAATGCATTCCTTGAATGAAAAGAAGGAATGCGTTACACATCCCGTACGGCTGTAGCTGCCCATTCATAAATTACAGCTTTTAAATAAATGCATTAGAAAACTGTTTTTAATCCTACGTTAAAGTACACTATGCTATGGAACAACTTGTTACCACTCCCACAAGAGGGGAAAACATACTGGACCTGATCATCACCAACATGGGGACTCTATGCTCCAGACCAGAAGTGTATCCCTCACTGGTAAGAACAGACCATAAACTAATCTCACTGGATATTCACATCCCGACCCCACCCCCATCCCAGCAAACCACAGTGAAAAACTTCTCTAAAGCAAATTTCACACTCCTCAAAACCAAGGTGGAATCCTTCAAAGCCCCCGGGCCTGTGGAAAATAGGGCCCAGACCGCAGAATCCTTTATAAATGCATTCTATGAACACCTTCAGGAATGCATGGATCATGCAATCCCAAATAAAACCAAGACCCAATCCTCCAAAGGCAGACGTCCTGTCTGGTGGACCCCAGCCATAAACAAACTATACAATAGAAGGAGGAAGCTACTACATGATAGAGCAAAATCCCAAAAAGGGAAGGCATCTCTGATCAGTGTTAGCAAAAACTATGGGCACTCATAAAATCGTCTAAGGCCAGCTTCGAGAGAAAAATTGCACAGGACACTAAGGATAATCACAAGGCTTTCTTTAGTTATGTTAGGAACCGGGGTGGGAATTCCCAGATATGCTCAGAATTAGTCCAAAATGACAAAAAATACACCAAACCCACAGACATTGCCAACATCCTGGCTGACAGGTTCAGCGCAAACTTCTCCCCCCCCCCACCAAAAGGGCAAATATCTATTCCAGCAGAGTGCTGCCCCCCTGATATCTCAGATGCTCAGGTAACAGCCGCCCTCTCCAAAGCAAAAAACACAGCATCAAGTGGGACCAGACGGTGCCCCGGCTGCGTCCTACATGAACTCCAAGAAGAGCTAAACCCAAACATAAAACTACTGTTCAATATCAGCCTTACCACAGGATATGTACCCAAAGAGTGGCGTACAGCAACAGTGGTCCCTCTCCACAAAGGTGGTGCCTCAACGGATCCTGGAAACTATCGCCCCATAAGCCTGACTAGCTTGGTCTGCAAAGCTATGGAAAGGATCATCATGGACCTCATAAAAAAAGATATTGGGGACCTACAGACGCTGGATCCTACCCAATTTGGCTTTGTTAAGGGCAGATCCTGCCTCTTAAACCTGGTCGATTTCTTTGAAATAGTCACCAAGGCCATTGACGAGGGGAAGGTGGTCCACACAGCCTACCTGGACCTCGAAAAAGCCTTCGATACAATACCCCACTTGGGCATTATAGATAAGCTCACCAGCTTAAATATAAACACCTATGTCACTAGATGGGTTGCAAACTGGCTCAAGGACAGAACCCACATGGTTAGAATTGCTGGAGCCATGTCAGACTCCAAACCAGTTACAAGTGGTGTCCCACAAGGCTCAGTCCTGGGACCTCTCCTGTTTGGTATATATTTCTCGGAGGTATAGGCCAATACGGAAGGACTGTGGCTGACCAAGTTTGCAGATGACTGCAAACTGGGCGCTATAATCGACTCTCCAGCTGATACAAGCATCCTCGAAATGGGCCTCATAGAAACAGACAACTGGTGCCAGAGCCATGGCCTCAAGCTAAACGCCAAAAAGTGTACAGTCATCCCCTTTAGCAAAAACAAAGTGCCCACAAATTACCACATAGGTGGTAATCCATTAAGTACGGAAGAAGTAATTTGGGACCTGGGGACCCAAGTTGATAGCAATCTCTCATTTGACAACCACATGGCCAAAGTGGTTAGAAAAACATTTTATATAGCCCACCTAATCATGAAGGGATTCACATCTAGATCAGGGGAGGTCATCGTGCCTCTTTACTCATCCCTCATCAGGCCCATAATTGAGTACAATGCCCCTTTAGGGATGTACCTTACCAGACACCTGCAGCAACTGGAAAGACCCCAAAAGTACCTCACCAAGAGGATCAAAGGGCTCAAACAGATGCCATATGCTGCCCGGTTAAAGAAACTCCAGCTCTACTCAGTGGCATACCGCCTGCTCAGAGGCGATCTGTGCCTGACGTATAAAGCCATGTCCAACCCGGAATTAATGGACATGCTGCACCTCAGAAAATCCAAATCCCATCGAGCCACGCTCGAGAGACTTGAACCTCAGCACTGAAATAAATAGAACATGCTGGAGGGACAGATTCATAACCCAGAGGCTCCATTCACTCTGGAATAAAATCCCAGTCCAGGTTAGGCAGAGTCCCTCATTGACTCTCTTCAAGAGGAATCTTGATGAGTGGATGGGGGATCGTAGGTTTACCCCGGGTATCACTTCTGTGTCACTGTTAGACAGAGGCACAGTATACTAACCTCGAAAAAGGGCATAGCAAAATTAATTTAAAATGGGTGGCGAAAGCCAAACACACTCTGGCTAGGCTTATAAATGCCCTAGGGCAGATAGCCTAGTATGAACCTATGAACCTATGAACTATAAAATTGTTTGAGTAGATTTGTGAAAAAGAACTAAGGGAGTTATTAGGTAGAAAAAACAGTTCCCTATTAAAATCGCAAAGGTCCACTTACCCGAATACAGAAACGTTGACACGTATATGTCGAAACGCAAAAACACCGATCAACCTGAAGCACGAAGTCCGAAATGTCAAACTGTCATGGTTGGCCCTTCTGCTGTATAGCTCTGTAAGGTAAGTGTGTGGTAGTTACGGACCTTAGGGTTAGGGTGCGGATTAAGGTAAGTGCATATACAGTAATGTATGTAAGGTTTAGTATAGGGTTAGAAGTAGGGTTTTGGTTAGTGTATGTATGTGGTTTATTTATTTTGTTTGGATAGGTAATATGTAGTGCGCAGTGGGGTTGGACAACTATGACTGCTCGAGATTTTGAATTTCGTGGTTTAGGGTGTTCGGTGTATTCGCGGTACAGGTAATATGTGTCGATGATTCCGTATTCACTGTTTAGGACTTTCGCGGTTGTAATATAGACCCAGAAAAAAGACATGTAAGTATTTTAATTTGTCCAAAGATGATATGTCAGCATTAAGTGAATGAAAAAGAAAGACAGAATTGTGCGTTATAAAAGCCGACAAGGGGGGTGGGTTATTGATTATGGATGATAAATATAAAAACGCTATAAACTGCTTGTTAAGTAATACAGAAAAGTATTTAGAAATGAGTATTGGTGAAGTGTATACAAGTTACAGGTTCATTAGACCATTTTTATACGAGTTAATAATGAACAGTGGCATAAATGAGACTATATGAATTTCTCAATATTGATGAACTGAAGAGAGGTGTCCTATTTGGGATACCAACATTACAAAAATATTCAATCAATCCTCCATTAGATCCTACTGTATCCGCCCCCAATAACATCTGCGAAGGCACTGCATTGTTTTTGGCCACACTTTTTAACCCTTTAGCTCAGGAGCTCCAGTTGTATTTAAGAGATTAGTCGGATGCATTGCTTAAAACTGAAGCAATTTAGTTGTGAATATGATTATAGACACGAAAATATTAACTTTGCAACAGTAGATGGTAGTTCTTTGTTTACTTGTATTTCTCATGATAAAGGTATAGAAGCTCTAAGGTTTTTCTAACAAAAAATACAAGTTTTTCTAAAGACAAAGTTTATTTATGCTGCCTATTTATAAAAACTATTTTGGAAAATAACTATTCTTTGTTTGATAAGAAATATTTTAAAGTTGGAGGAGTGGCCATGGGGTCATCTGTGGCTCCATCATTTGCCAACCTAGTTTTAGGCTGGCGGGAGCTTGAAGTATTACCTAAGAGTTCTCTTTACCACAGGATTGTTATGTACAAACATTTTGTAGTTGACCTTTTTTTATTACAGATCATACAGAGTTAGACAGTATTCAGTTTATTGAACAGTTGAAAAAAATTCTGATTTCTTTAAGTTCACCTTAGGAGAGGTTGGTCTTAAAATACATTTTTTGGATGCAACTATGGAATGGGATCTATTAAATAGAAAAACTGACAGCAATGTATATAGAAAAAGAGATGTTTTCTAACAACTATTTACATTTTAAAAGTGGACATCCAAATTTTATGAAAAAGAACATCCCTAGGGGATGATTTATTCATGTGGCTAAAATGACAACTTTAGAGGATGAATTTTATAGGAAAGTTCTTACCATTATAAATAGATTTAAAGAACGAGGTTATAGCAATGATTTTTTTATATAATGTAGCATTTGAAATTAACAATAAAAGGGAGACTGGTTTTAAGCTAATATTGAAAGGTGGATTTGATAATATTCAACACAGCAGTGGAAGGAATAATGTGGGTGCAGAAAACAAAGGCCTGTTTTTTATATTAGATATGTCCACAGACAGTTTTGGTGTTAAAAGAAATTTTAAAGAAAAATTAGAAGGTCCTGCAAGCTAATCTTGCTGTATGGAATGCTATAAGTAAGGAACCTATTTTTGTTCATCACAAGAAAAGATGTTTTAAAAATGATAGAGAAACAGGATACCTACATTAGTTTACCTAAAACAGTTAAATGTTTCGGTATGTATACCTGTGGAATGTGTAAAATATGTAGGTATACCTATGTCAGCAAATATATTTACACTGAGTCTCTTGACTCTACTATTTATTTAGAACAGAGCTATAACTGTAATTCTACTATGCGTTCTGGTTGTCAGGGTTTTTATATTGGTATGACAATGCATACTTTAGATAAGCGGATTAAGGAATATTTATATAGTATAACAGTTAAAGATAACAACAATGCTTTAGATAAACATTGCAATACATGTGATAAATATAAAAAAAGATTCTGTTCTCAGTAATAGAACAAGTTCCACTTGACTTGATGGGTGGGAATTATAAATATAAATTGGAAACTAAATGGCAGATTAGGTTGAAGAGAGACCAACCACCTGGTTTAAATGAAAGCATTAACTTAAAATTTTATTTAAGAGAAAAAAGATAAAAAAATAAGTTATTACTTATTTGATGTCATATATTTTTAATGTTGAAGTTTTTTCTGTGTGTTTATAAAGTTTTATATAGCTAATAGATTTTATGAAATATAATTAATTCGTAAGTTGATAAGTTTTGCTGTGGAACAAAATCCCGGTACATGTGAGGCAGAGCACCTCGCTGGCCTTGTTCAAGAGGAATCTTGACCAATGGATGGGGGATCACAGATATACCCCAGGGATTACTTCAGTGTCACTGCTTGACAGAGGCACAGCAAAATAATAGGCATAGTTTTATTCAAGCCAAATAACTATGGGCTAGGCTTATAAATGCCCTTGGGCAGATAGCCTAGTATGAACCTATGAACCTATGGATTGTTTAAAAAGACACTGTATTTTTATTGTGTACTGTCTTCTGAAGAAATCTGCTGACAAAAGTGTATTAAAAGTGTTGGACGCTAAAAAGTGCTGCTATTATTTTCCAGTTCCAGTGTGGGAATTGCATTTTTTGGTTGGAGCCTTTTGAGATCACAGATGTACATGTTATCAAGCTGAAGAACATATGCACATGTCATTAAGCTGAAGAACATTGCTAATGACTACAAATTTGGTGAACTGCATGAAAGATAGAAACATTTATGGTACAACAGAAGATGAAACAATGTACAAGCTTTTAAGAGAAACAGGCCAGATCTTATCAAATGATGTGAATGTGTTCAGAGCAAGAGGAATTACCAGAACAAATTTAACAGAATTAACTAATGAACTCTATGCAATTAAGATAAAACATAAGCCTGATTAGCCAAACAATGAAAAATAATGGCAGTTGTTGGGTTGTTGAAGTAATAGATACAAAAACAAGATCATTATGACAATGTACTGCAATAAAATGGAATCCAGAAAGAAGATGCAACTGCAAATGAAATCAAGCTTGCAGAAGGTAATAATGCATGATATACGCCACTTAAGCTTGCAGAACATGCACTAGGAAATTAATTTTCTCTAAAATGTGTAAACGCAATAAATAAATAAAATGTGTTTAAAATAATGTGAGTTAACAAGAAAATTAACAGCAACAACAAAACCTCTGTGATGGCAAAAAGACGTGATGCAGTAAAATATGAAAATGCATCTGTCCAAAGCATTGAGATATGCAACAAATACTGTTAGAATAAACACTAAGAATTAACAAACATTATGTAATATCAAAACTAGACATCTGCAGAACGTAACATTTTATATGAAGATAGTTTTATACAGCTGGCACCATATGCCCTTGAAGGGACAGCTGTGTGCACATAGTTAACATATTTTGGCCACTGCATGACACCAATAGGTCAAATACTCAGATATCTGTACAAGTAGTAGTACTTTGGCCACTGTTGTCTCTTGCCTCACCTCTTAACTAATTCCTCACTTTATCACTTATCCCCCCATTTTAGTCTTCAAACACCTTTAATCGTTTTTTTTATTAATACACTCTGATTGTGAATATTGAGATGTCATATTTTAACTTGCTTAAATTAACCTTACCTCCAGCTTCTCTCTTATATAATGATTTATAATGTTGTACTTAATTGCTTAGTTTCTAATTTTGTCATTTATTAGCTTTGTTATTTTTTTGCTGTTTGTGTTTTGGGTCATTTCTTCCTGGACTGCCACTGAAAATTTGTTAATTTATGCCCAGTCTGATGTTCCTGGTAAAGACATCTAAATAAAATAAAATAAACAAATAAACAAATAAATAAAGCTGCACCTACAGAAGTTAAATCTCCTACTATTTCTGGTTGACTGGCTTGTGAAAAGCAAGGAAAGATAAGAAAAAATTATCATGTAAAGACAAAGTCTGCATTTTTAGAGAACCAATCACACTGTCACAAAAACATTGCAGATGACATGCAGAGCAACAGTAAAGACAACCTGCATGACCATTCTAATTTATTTACAGGCTTAGGAAGTATGACAGGAGGTTGTCAAGTTTATAACATTTGACAAACTGCTGCTGATTATTCTCCCAGGAAAGCACTTGAAGCTCATAAAAGAAAAGCTGAATGAAAAACATAGATGTCATTTAACTCATTACAACCTAGTTACACCTCCAGGCATTTCTGTAGTTACACCCTACTGATGCCTCTAGGCATCCAATATTGCTTGTTCACATTTGCATTAATAATTCCAAAATCATGCTACATAAAAGGTATTAGAAAATTTCATTTTAAAGCTTACATGATGACAAACATGACTATTAATATTTGATTTCTGTCTAGTGCAGTTAAAGAGATACTGATTATTATTTGTCCTCTACTTTGTTTACTTCAGGTGGAAATTGAAACAGAGCCAGTGGGATTAGTGCTCTACCTTGGTTAAAAGTTCAAAATAAAATACATTTCTCCTCATGCTAGACCAGAAATTAAACAACAACCAAAATAATACTATTACCTTTATTAGGGCCATCCACAAATGAAAATTAATTTGCAGAGAAGTTAAAACTTTAACAATCTATGTTGCCTGTGACATACATACACAAAGACTCAATGTAAGACTAGTTCACTTTTTAACACATGAAAACCCTTTCTTATACCATATGTTAATTGCCATGTAGATTATAATGTACATTTTTTCAGAGTAAAACATATCTTGTTGCACTTTGCTTTCTTTATCCATAACCAACTTCACACTTATTTCCTGCTATGTCTTGGCAGAAATTGCTATCTTTACACTGACCCATACTATTTACTTATAGATTCTATTTTATGTATCTATATATAACTGCATGTTTTCTGTCTACTTGTTCATATATTAGTACATACTGTACTTTTTTTGGATTATGTGGTTTATTATTTATAGTGTACTGTGTTGGAGCTTTTCTCCCTGAGTCTCCTCTGAAAGGGTTTCATTACGGCAGTTAGCAAATGCAAATAATTAAAGAAATGTATTTTACAAATAAATAAACTGGACCACTTAGGCCTCTTTTTCAGTTGTCATACAGTTGCACTAACAATAAAATCATAACACAGATAAAGGAAAAACAGCAGCAGTGTAATACATAGAGTATCAGACATGTAGCGATGTTAAGCCAACATCTGCCATTCTATACAAAAAACATAATATTGTTAATGAAGTAATGACAGATATCATATGAGGTCAACCATATGCATGCCAGCTCCACTACAAGTCATCAACTCTTTCATGACTGCCTACACAAATGTAATCACAAAAGAGTGATATTACATAAATATGAACATCATTCACAAATTAAAAAGAGTAGTACATCAATTACCCTTTGAAGAGGATTATGTTTTACAAAGTGAACAGTTAATACTTAAGCAATGTCATATGGAGAATGAAACAGATATCTCAGTTAATGTACATGTTTCTTTTTTTTTTTTGCATGTTTACATATTTAATTATGGTGGGATTAAGATCAAACTGGTCCATCATAGTTTATTTTTAAAGGGGTTGAGCTTTGCAACATCTGGGCCAGATGACTTCGCTAACACTCTGATGGACTTAAAACTGAATTTGCAGGTAATATTCATTGATAAGGTGGATTAAGATAAAATTTTTAACCATGCATCCTCTAATCAATACCTTTGAAAAAAATGTGTGAGATCTTTGAAAGCCTAGTGGGAACAGGTGCAGATCATCCTTGGCAAAGCAATGTGGTCTGTTGACCAAATTCTCCCATGTTGACAAATATTGCAACCTCTCTGAATGACACCAGAAGCTAAGCCAATTAAAGTCAATTATCTTCAGTTTAGATAGTGGCATCATCCTTGATGAAAGTGGAATGCTGCTCAATGTTAGGATCTTAGTTACGAATCAATTGTAAAAACAGGTCCGGATGAATCCAAATAAGACAAAAGTTGAGTAAAAAACCTTTATAAAACACCAACAAAGCTTTCAGGTTTAACAACTTGAGTGTGTGTGTGACTTGGCAGATCCTGGCACCTGATAGGCAACTAACAGTGATTTTCCTCTTGTCCAGCTTGGTGAATGGGGCATCATTATGTCTCACAATGGAGTCTCCTATGACTAGAGTATTGGGTAGTGTGTTGGCTTGCCTTATGGGCTTTGTAGTTCATGCTCCATGGGGTGTGGCTATATGTGTGTGGTGCTGGGTGTTGTTTTGATAGATTTTGTGGGTGATAGGTAACTTATCCTGTCTGCTCCTGCAACAATTATGCAGATTTAGTTAGGTCTGAAGTTTCTGAAGACGGAAAGGAAGCAAAGACTGACAGGATATATTCCAGATCTGGTGAAAGTACCATTTTTTCCATGAGCCTTTTTTTTTCAGATCCCTGTATATTTTTTTCTTTTGCATGCATCATCAATGGATTCTTAACTCCACGGTAAGCACACACTTTGCCATTCTCTTTTCAATTTTAGTAACATTAGTAAAGATTTTTAACTAAGTATCAATTAGTTATATAACTACTTGTGGTCTTCTTTCTGGTCCAGAGAAGGTTCCAATTTCCTTTCTACACAATAATGCATTGTCATGTACCAGACAACATCACTATGGTCTTATCTAAACTGACTCTGGGCTCCAAGTGTTGAAATGCATGGCAAAGCTGCTTTAGACTATTGATGCATCAGTCACTGATGGAGAATATATTATGAGCAGCACACTTCTGTTATCAGAATCTCACTTCAAGGCTTACTGAGGTTTAAAGCTCACAGCATATGCATTTGTGAACAAACAAAAAGGAGTCTAAACAAAACTAAGATACCACTTACTTTTTCATTATATATTTAAAATGCACCAAAGGAAAATGGTGTAGCTGATATGCAGTATCAAATGCAGAACTCAAAATATAGAAATGACAGTAATTTTATTTATTTTTTAATTTACCACTTGTTTACAGGTAAGTACTCTGGTCCAAGGACCCATTTCAGCAGTACTGCAGCTAGGGTGGGGTAAAGGGGGCAGCTGTCCTGCAAGTAAAGTGTGATGGGAACCAGATCATCAGGGATGGCAACAGGTCTAAAAGAATCTAGCTATATCTATGCTTTTCAAACATAACCTGGGGCCATTTGCAAAAGGAGGAGACTTCAGCCAGACAGATTACAGGATGCTAAAATACAAATACTTGTGATAACTGAATATACAGCCTCAGGCTCAATGCCAAAAAGTGCACTGTCATCCCCTTTGGTAAAAACTCTGTACCCATGAACTACCATATAAACGGCAGTCTACTTAACGCTGAATGTGTGATAAGAGACCTTGGGACCCAGGTCGACAGAAGTCTCTCCTTTGATAATCACATCACCACAGTAGTCAGAAAATCCTTCTATGTGGCACACCTCATCACAAAAGGGTTCTCATCCAGGAAAAAAAGGTAATTGTTCCCCTCTACTTGGCACTCATTAGACCCATTACAGAGTACAATGCCTCTTTTGGAATGTACCTCACAAGACATCTGCAGCAGCTGGAAAGGCCACAGAAGTACCTCACAAACAGGATTACTGGCCTCAAACAGATGCCCTACACTGACCGTCTCAAAAAACTCCAGCTTTACTCTGTAGCATATCTCCTACTCCAAGGAGATCTCTGCCTAGCATATAAAGCTATGTTAAACCCAGAGCTGTTGGACATGCTACACCTAAAGAAATCCCTCTGAGCTACACGCTCTAGGGACCTAAACCTTGTCACCACAATACACAGGACATGCTGGAGGGATAGATTCCTGTCCCAGAGACTTCCTATACTCTGGAACAAGCTACCCATCTATGTCAAGCAAAATTCCTCATTAGCACTCTTCAAGAAAAATCTTGATGAGTGGATGGGAAATAGGAAATACACCCCGGGGATCACTTCTGTGGCTGTGCTCGACAGGGGCACAGCAAATTAACTTTCTTGGGTGGCATAAGCCAGGGAACCTTTCTGGCTAGGCTTACTTAGGCCCTTGGGGCGATAGCCTAGTACCTACCTATGAACTTATAAAACTAGACTATGAGTCCACATTGGTTGAGGCTATTATACATGTCAGCTTTACAAATCAATAAGCAATAATTCTGTATACATTTACCTTCATACTTATAACTATGTAAATTTGTTTGTAGATTATATAAGCAGTATAAAAAGAAATGTTATGTATATGTACTAAGTTGAGAGGTTTTATGCAAAATAAGATACATACATCTGTATTCATAAGTAACAGAAAGTGACATACTATATAAATATATGGAATGTTTTTCAGTCAGTGTAAAAGCAAAGAATGTGGGTTGTACATAGAGTAGAGACAAATTAATCTAAGAAGCATCGATCAACCAGGTTTACTAAAGCAATTATATTTGTTTACATCTTTGATATACTTGTCACGTTCCTTTTTGAAAGTTTGAAGAGATGTTATGTCTCTAATTCTGTCTGGTAGGTTATTCCAGGAGGAAGAAGCTATTTTAGGAAAGGCTTTTTCTGTAAGAGCCAGAGGCCATTTAGGTCTGACGAGTAAGGTAGTAGTGGCATTCCTGAGGGACTAAGGGCTACTCTTAATTCATATCTTATTCTCTAGTGGTGGGCAGCAGTTATCATGAATGCCTACAAATCATAATTATATTAACTATGCCTAACTATATTCTCAAGAAACACATGAGGTTAACTTGTGAAACATTATTTGTCATTAAGGTTTGGAACCACATAAACGTCAAAGAGATACTATACAGCTTGACAAAGCTTAATAAACAATCCAGATGAAAAGTTACCTTAAGTAGTATTCAGCAAAGCTCCAATGTATCAGGAAATTTAAGTTATACACTTATTTCTTCCTCAACGGATGGGTTTGGATCCAGTCATCAGATCCAACATGGCCACTTTTCTTTTGCAGTCTAGGATCTGATTCTCTAGCTCCTCCCTTTAACCATAATGTCCCTGATGACTGCCTTACATCAGATCAAGTTGTTGTCTCGCAGCTATGTTAGCAAGAGGGTACTAGATCCAAAACACCGATAGAAAGAGATGTAGTAGAATAGAACAGAGGCTTAAACAGGAACAATGGCTCCTGACAAAACTCTTATCAGGTCAGGAAGGGGGAAAGTAAGAAGGAAGTTGAGGAAGAATGAAAATGGACAACACAGATGCACAGTTATGGTAAGTATATGACTTAAACATCTGATGTCATTTTCATTTGTTTCTCAATGGATGGGACAAAGTCCCCAGCTACTGTAACCTTGGGTGGCCCTCATGGAAGAATGTTCCAGAGTACCATAGAAGCAAATGCAGCTCTATTCCTGGACATGATGTCCAATTTATACTGAGCTACAAAGGTATGTACTTTAGACCAAGCGGCAGTTCACAAATATCATCAGTGCAGGCTCTGGACCAAAAAGCAGATGATGTAGTCACTGACCTATTTGAATGAGCTTTTGGTTGTTTTGGTAAGGTCAAGTCTTTCAAGGAATACACATGAAAAATATGGGTCTATATCACGTTGTCAAACTTTTAAAAGTTCAAACACCATATGTTCAAACTTTAAAAGTTTTACCAACTTAATTAAAAAAAAAAAAAAAAAAATTACCTGAAGGTTGTAAGCAGGGGGCAAGCCCCCCCTGCACCCCCCACACACCCCACTACTTAAGTATGCCAACTCCAAGATCGCACTACATTACAAGAAAGGGAAAGCTTCCCTTACAGAGATCTCTGTTGCAACGGTCAAAGTTTTACAAGTTCGAACATATGGTTTTGACCATATGATGTCAAACTTGTAAAAGTTCAACGTGAATGGGACCTGAAAAATACAATCAGTTATCAATTTGGCTATTGCAACTTTTGAGACAGGCCTACCCAATTTGTTCTAGACAAAGGAAACGAACAACTGATCAGTCTTTCTAATTTCCTTCGTTCTATGAAGATAGAAATTAAGTTGTCCATGTATATCTAAAGAATGAAGCATGCATTCTCCTTTGTTCTCATATTTAGGAAAGAAAACTGGCAAATTCATGACTTGATTTATATTTGCTTCTGATGCAACTTTGGGTAAGAAAGATGGACTTGTATGTAAGGCAACCCTGTCCTTATGGAAGATCAAATAAGGCGGTTTTGAAGAAAGTGCTTGGAGTGCAGAAACTCACCTTGCCAAAGTTATAACTACGAGAAAAACTGTTTTCCAGGAAAGAAACTTAAAGTCCACTTTTGCAGAGGGTTCAAAGGGTGTTTGTATTAGATTCTGTAAAACCAAAGTAAGATCCCAAGGTGGTACAGGGTCCTTAATAGGTGGCCTAAATAAAAAAAAGTACCCTTAAGAAAAGTCTTACACAGCCTATATGATGTCAAGGGGAAAGCATTATCTCTGACGTGAAAATTTGAAATGGCAGCCAGTTGAACTTTAACAGTAGAGAAACTGGCCCTACTTTGGAAAAGAAATGTTAGAAATTCTAAAACAGAAGAAATCACAGCAGTGAAACATTCATTTATCTCTACTGAATCCATAAGGAAAATCTCTTCTATTTACTTTTATAAATCTTTCTTGCAGAGGGTTTCTGAGATGAAAACAAAATTCTTTGAACCGGACAGGAAAGCCTGGAATGTCTAGCCATCATTGGAATTGGAGAAACCATGTGGTCAGTTTGAGGCCTGGTATGTCTGGATGAGTGAGGCCTGATGGGTGTGAAAGGAGATCTGGACTGGGGAACCCAGTGTCCATGGAAGACATATTAGATGAGACCACAGGAAGGGAAACCAAATCTGCCAAGGCCAGAAGGGGCAATGAGAATTACTTTGCTCTTCAACCTGAAAGCTTTCTGAAGAAATTTGGGGAATAAACATAGGACAGGATAGGCATAAAGAAGACCAGAGGGTCAAATATGAACTACAGCATCTCTCAGTGACTGCCCTTGAAGAGGGATTAGGGTAAACAACCTGCTGGACTTGTTGTCAAGGAGAGAGGCGACTAGGTCGGAGCATCTTTGATCCCACTGGTGGAACAGCATGCTTGCCACTGACTAGAAACCACTTATGAGGCATCAGAACAGCCTGCTGAGCCTGTCTGATACCACATTTGATTTCCCCAGAATGTGAGTTGCTCTAAGAAAGTGGTTGGATGAGATTGACATTGCCAAACTCTCGTTACTTCTTGGCAAAGAGAGCAAGATCTGGTACTCCCTGTTTGTTGATGTACCAAACCACTGACGCATTGTCCATTTGAATAGCAATTGTCCCCAAAGGGACAGAGTTTTGGAAGGGCTGCAATGATACTAGAACCACTCTCATATTCGGCACATTTATAAGCAATTTCTCTTCTGGGGTCCACATGCCTTGAACAGTCCTTCCCAATGAATGCCCCCCCATACTGGGAAGTGTCTGCAGTCAACGTGGCGCTGGGTGGAGGAAGTATAAAGGGGCAACCTTGTCAAATCTCATTGGAATGAAAACATCATGCTAATGATTCCTTGTATACCCTGGGCAGTTTTACTGGAAATTGTAAGGGTTGGTGTAGAATAGACCATTACACTTGCAAAGTACACTGAAGGATCCTCATGTGAAAATGAGCTGTGGTATCAATGTGAATGTGGTAGCCATCAATCCCAAAGCTGTTAAGACCAGTTTGGCTGGAGGAAAATGATGAGACAGAACTTGACTGACATGTAACCTTAAATTAAGAATTCTGTTCTGTGGTAAGAATGATTGAAGATTCACTGTGTCTAGCTGAGCCCCTACAAACTCCATTACTTGCTCTGGCAGAAGTTTGGATTTTGCAAGATTTATGATGGTACCTAGAGAATGAGTCAACTGAAGATGATAGTCTCCGGCTGTTATCACTAGATGCCTGGTTGATGCAGTGAGAAGCCAGTCATCTAAATAAGGAAACACCCTGAATCCATGCAGTCTTAGGTGAGCTGCACTCGCTGCCATACGTTTGGTGAACACCCTGGGGGCTGTGGGGAGACCAAAGGGCAGGGCTCTGAACTGATAATGACAAGCTCCTAGCTGGAAGTGAAGGAATCTTCAGGATTGTCTGTTCATTTTTGTGTGATAGTATGCATCCTTCAGGTCTACAGAGCACATCCGGTCTCCTTTCTGGAGCCATGACCATCTGGAATTTGGAGTTATTTATGAATTTTTTAGATAAATGAGATCCAGAATGGGTCTCAGGTCCCCTGTTTTCTCTGGCACTAACAAGAACTTTGAGTAAAAAATGGAAACTCTCTAGTCTGGTGGGACCTCCTGGATGACTCTTTTGTCTAGCAGCTTTTGAATTTCTAGAGCTGCTTGCTCCTGTTGATTAGATGGAACATTGGCAATATTTTTTCTTATCATTGGTGGATTTTATAAAAAGGGAATAAAATATCCTTTGGATATGATTCTTTGCAGCCATGTATCTTTTGTGATGGCTGCCCAGGCTTCAGGGTGCAAAGACAACCATCCCCCAACTGTCTCCAAGGAAGAACAGTCAGGCGACCTTTCAGGAATGCTGAAAGGGTCTGTCCGAGAAAGCATATCGAAACCCCTGATTTTGCAGACCCCCGCTGTGTCTTCCATTATTATAATTATTTCCCCCTCTGCCTCTGGGAGAAAACTCTCCGTGAATCTTGAAAAGGCCCTTGAGATTTCTGAAACCACACTTTCTTACCACCACACTGATTCCTTGAGAAGGATCTCTGTGGGGTAGAACAATGGACTCCCATGGCAGATAGGGTCTTTCCATCTTGTTCACTACTGGAAAGTGCCTCTTTGACAGTGGATCCAAAAAGGGAGGATCCAGCAAAAGGAGAATTGATGAATGATGCTTTAAAGGGCTCAACAAAGTTGCACAAGCGTATCCAGGCATGCCTCCTAAGGGATATGCCTGTACCCATAGCCCATGAGGAACCTTCAGCTGTGTGAGAGATTAACCTTAATCATTTGATATGGATTGTAGGGTGGTCAGTCATGAAGAATAAGCTTTCATTTACTTCGCCAACATGGACCCAGAGTAGAGTTACAGAGTTCCTTTATAAAGTCCCTCTGTAACCTAGTAAAATGTTCCAGGTAATTCATAGGTTCACTGGAGGTTATTAAGCCAATGGCCCTAGGGCCTTAACAAGCCTAGCTATGTAGCTATGTAGTACCGTTGTTCCCTAGTTGACCATGGTTAGATAGTCACTGTTAGAAGAGAGACTCAGTGATTAGCACTAAATACCCCTGTCCATGAGGGACACAGGTGCCACCCCCCAGGTGAATTTACTGTCTCCCATCCACTTGTCAAGACTGCATTTAAAGAGGGTGACTGAGGAGCTCTGCTTCATGTGAAGTTGGAGTTTATTCCAGAGAAACAGCAATATCTGGGACACATGCCTGCCTCTCCAACCTTTTCTGTTTATGTCACAGGCTAGGTTAAGATCCCTGGAGACATGCAGCATTTCCATTAGGGCAGCGTCAGAGATCACTCTGTAGGCCATGCACAGGATGCCTCTCAGTAGCCTGTAGGATACAGAGACAGGGCCTTCAGTCTTTCCGTGTAGGTCATGTTTTCGAGGCCCTTAATTTTTTTGGTTAGAAACCTCTGAGGTCTCTTTAGTTGTTACAGGTGTCTGGTGAGGTACAGGCAAAAGGGAGCATTGTACTCAATTAGTGGTCTGATGAGGGTCAAGTATAGAGCTATGACATCCTTAGTCTTGGATGTGATGTGATGTCCTTATTTTTGAGATGCGCAACACAGAAGGCTTTCTTACCATTGTGGAGACTTGGTGATTGAAGTTTACAATGCTGTCAGCCTGTGTTCTCAAGTCTCTCACCACTGTGTTTGAGCTTGGGGGAGGTCATATTTATAATGTAATTTGCAGGGGCCACTTCCTTGCCAAAGGGGATAATGATGCACTTTTTTGCATTTAGTTTTAGAGTGCAAAATCTCACCCAGACTCTGCCACAACTTGCTGTGAGGGAAGGTTAGTTTGCTTTTGTTTTCTTGTATTTTGCATTACTTTACTGACTTCTATTTTGCATACTGTGATTTATTTTCCTTACACTGTGTTTTACTTATATCCTGTTTTTAATTGCATATTAAAACTAGGAAAGAGACCACAGCTGTGTTTCTTGTGAGCCACATAGAAATTACATTTTTCCCACCCTCTTACCCTGTTGCCGTTGTATTCTTAAACTCAACTGTCTTTCTAGTTGCCTGCCCATTATGTTAATTTGACCACGTCTTCTTCTCTCTCCCCTTTCACTGGCTGTTGTGAGTAAGCAAAAAATTATCATTCACTGAAATCATTCCCCTTCAACTATTTAAATTTATTGGCCATCCCACTGTATTACACAGAACTAGAATACAAAAGTGCCCACTCTCTTTCGATCTATCATGCTCTTTTAAAATGAGTGGCTCTCAACTTAGATAGTTAAAGCTTAAGTTACCCCCTTTTTCGTATCTAACTGCTTAGTGCACATTGCAGTGCTTAGGATATTAACCCATTTTTTTCATGTTACCTTTAAATGTGCATTGCAAAACCACCTTTCTGCCTCTCAGTAGTCATCTTCTGATTAGTGCTTCTGATTTCTCTTGGTGACAGAAAGAGCATAGGGTCATTATTTCTTGGAGACTGATGATCACCAGAAGCCTAACATCTGCTTCATAGGTAACAGCTTGGAATTTCTGCTTACATATTACTCAATGCGATAGAAGGACAGAGTGCATTGATTCCTGACTGTTGCTGGCTGGGCAGGGCATGTCTGTGCTTAATGTTCCTGAATGGTCTGGTTGCTGTTCACGGTGTATACCAGGAAAAGGCTAAAACAAGCCTACAGACCCTTGCATCATCTGGGACAAGGCTGTGGATCACCGAACAGGCTATGGCCTGCTTCTCATCTCGGGATTAGTGCTAATTTATTTATTTATTGTTTTTTTTTTTTTGCATTTGTTAACAGGGGGATGTCCGACTGGGCTAGGAGCCCGTTTGCAGTGGAGACCCGGGGAGAAAAGCTCCACATGTAACAATATAATCATAAATATACACACACACACACACATATATATATATATATATATATATATATATATATATATATATATATATATTTATTTATTTATGTAAATAAGACACATTACAGAAGATACAGGATTAGAGATAGGAAGTTCTAATACAGACATGATACTAAGTAGGCCAAAAGCAACATGGAAAAAAAATTACAGAATACAGTCAATACATCTTCAATTGCAGTCACATTAAAAAACCTGCAAACAACATTGTATTGTATATTACAGAAGTATAGTTAAATAACAGTGAACAAAATATATGATCATTTATTACAGTCAGGGGTGCTAGCCTTGAGACACACAAGAGTAATAGGATGGTGAGAAGATTATAGGTTCAAGTGCACCTTTATCCCTGTGAAGACAGTTGAAGGCTGCCAGCCTTGCCAGATAGAATTTTGTAGATAATTCTGTCATTTGTAATTATTAATATAAGCCACAGGCTTGTTCTCTTAAATGGGAAAAATGTTAAGTGTGCAACTGCAAAAATGTAACAACAGTGCACTCTGCTGTAACAAAGCTAATAAGTCTGTTATTTGATGTCAGGGCTTGGAGCCAATATGTCTGGATGAAGGAATTCTGGCTATTGTTTTGAGACCAGAGCTAATTGCTAGAATTTGCATGTATAAATTATTGTATTGTTCTGGCTCCCTGACCAGCTGCAAGATCAAGGGCTATCAACCTCTGAGAATCTATTAGCCTGGGAACTAGAAAGAAATTATGTAATCTGAAATGAATCAGTGGCACTGTGTTATCAATTTAAGGACAGAAAGAATGACAGTATTAGAGCATCTGTCTTGAGAACATCCAACTCACCAGACCTCCACCTGTGTTTAGATGTAAGTAGGATTTTAGAACTGTGTTTTCTCTTAGATATAGCTAGGAAATAGGAAGATTAGACTAGTTTGTTTTTCTGTGATCTCAGAACTTTTGCTACTGTATTATTGTATATTGTCTTGTGTTTTTATTATTTATTATTAAATATTTTTAAACATTTCAACTGTGGCTGTTTTGTGTAGAGATCATTTAAGCTCTAAGAGTACATTGCAATTATATAGTGATACTGTACTAAGTCACTCCAAATAAGTCTTGACTGTTTGGTTGCACTTACCATTTGGATAATAATATTGAATAGTAATAATGGGACACCCTTCATAATGGTCTTTGAGTAGCTGATAAATATTAGCTGGGTGATGGCAGTGATTTCTACCGTATAGTCTGGGTAAAAGGGACACAGCTGGAGAACCTGTGCCAGCCTTCCCCAGGAGTGCCTGTGTGGTTGTATAAACTCTTATCTCAAAGTGTGTGTGTCGGCTACTTCGGTAGGGTCACGAAGCACTAGTTGAACAGACAGGGTGCTGGAAGTTTTAGCTTGCCTAATAGGCTGAGATCTGGACTGTATAGCTGTGCCAGTGGGGAGTCTTATTGGGGACCTGGAGAGAAAGGGAGAAACCAGCCACAGACTGACTGTGATCTCTGTGTGCTCTTAAGGGAAATTGTACTTTATTGCATGTGTATTTATTATCCTTTCCCTAAAAGGATGCCCCTCGCTGGTGTTAGTGATGAGGATTGAGGCTCCTTGATTGCTGGGCCAGTGCACAGGCGTCACAATCCCATTGGGTAGTAAGAAATTGGTGGCAACCTATATGCAAGGTAGCATGTGGGGAAAAAAATGGGAGTTGAGTGTAGTAAAGGAGGCTGGATAAAATTAGCCTGGAGAGTAGCAGGAGCAGAGTCAATGACTGGATAGGTGAAGTTGTAAGAGTTTTTTTAATTCTTGATAATTACGGTTTGGTGCGATGGGCTGAGGAAGTGTGTTCTATAGTTTGGCAATTTTGTAGGAATAGAGGGAGTTGCTGCGTTGGTTGTGGGTGCGAGTCACCTGTAGCATTAGTTTATTCGAAGATCTGACAGCCCTAAGTCTGAAACTAGGTTGGAGAAGGTTAGCAAGACCAGGGAGATTGCTGGGTTGGTGGATTATTTTGTGGGCCATGGTGACTGAGGGATAACAGGTTAGGGAGTTTGAGGCAGCTGAGCTGAGAGAGACTGCAGTACAATGGTGTGTCCTGTATGGGTGACTGGAGGCAAATTTGGCAATTTTGTTGTAACAGGATTCTAGGTTATTGATGTCAGACTTGCACAGATTTGTGAATATGAGAGAGCCATATAGGAGTGTAGAGAGCAGATGTGACTGAGCAATGGCTAGTCTAGTGCTGTGGGTTAGGAAAGGTTTTGCCCTATATAGGGTGCCAAGTTTGATATGAACTTTTTTGATTGTCAGAGAAATATATTTGTCGAATTTTAGGTTTTCATCTATTGCGACACCTAGAAGTTTAGTTTGGTTGGCGGGGTATATCCTGGTACAATTTGAGGAGAGAACTGAGAGAGGGGATTGGCTTGAGATGGATTTTTTTGTTATTAAAGACTATTACCTTAGTTTTGTTTGGGTTTAGAATGAGTTGGTGTTCAGAGAGGTGCTTTTCCATGTCTTGAAAGGATAATTGCATTTTTTCTTGAAGTTCTTGAGATGAGGGGGCTGAGCAGATAGGTGTGGCATCATCTGTATATTAGACAATGGAGGGGAGCTTAGTTGCGGAGCTGAGGTTATTTGTAAATATGCTAAAGAGGAGAAGGCCAAGTATTGAACCTTGGGGTACGCTGACAGAGATGGAGAGCAGGGGGGAATAGGTTGTTTTCCCATTTAGTTGCTTGCTGGCGGTTGGACAGATAGCTATGGAACCAGGATAGGGATGAGGAATTGAGGCCATAGGATGAGAGTTTAAGTAGCAGCTGATGAGAAACAGTGTCAAAAGCCTTGGACATAGCAAGGAAGATAGAGGAGACAAGTTGGCCTTCATTCTTGAGATGATGGATGGTGTTGGTGAAGGATAATAGGGCAGTGTTGGTACTATGTTTGGGTCTAAAGCCATGTTGGGAACAGGATAATAGGTTGTAAGAAAATGGTTGAGGAGTTGGGGAAAAGATGGCTAATGTTTTGCTTCTGGTGATTGGGAGTGCCCTGTACAGAAACAGACACCAAGTGACATTTTTCCTGTAAAAATAAAATATTGAATACCTTTTCACCTATAAACTTGCATAATATTACAATAACTTTTTTTAATGTCTCTTTAATGTCTTAAAAGTAAATGGCCTTACAGACAAATACAAATAAGAAAGAGAACTATATTATATTAAAAAATGTAGAGTGCAAACAGCTATGTTACAGGAGACACACACAGAAAGAAATGAACATGTGAATTTGATAAAGAAAGGTTTTCAGGATGGTTATTCAGCAGAATACCTGGGAAAAAGGAGCACTTACACTAACTGCAAGAGATGCTACTGGCAAGGGAGGAGGATTTCACTGGCGTGTATTTATATTGCAATTAAAACTACTACAGTGGAGCTTAAGAAAATTTGGGGAGAAATAATTAATTTTCAACAAGGAATATTATTTATGGAAATATAGTAAAGGAGCTAGATTTTTGAAGAAATTTATGAAAATATGTGGCATGGAAGATGTGAATTCAGTAATAGGAGTCTGTCCAAGATATAAAAACTGGCCTAGACTAGACAGAATTTACATTCCACAGGAACATGTGCATTTAACTGAAGGTCTTGATACTCACCCGACAGGAATTTAAGGAATGGGTGGGATAAAATTAAGGTGGAGTTTAAAGATAGGGTGGAAACAAAAATCTCACAGAACAAGAAAAGGATCAACTGCAGAATGCTAACAGAAAGTTTAGAAGGGTTGCTGTTAAGCAACTGTTTTTTGATAACACTACAGCACAAAAACTTTTAGCAAAATGACTCAGGCAAAAGAAAGAAGAAAGGGCTGTCACCAAACTTAGGAAGCCTATAACAAGGAAGGTAACAAGAGATCCTGTAGATGTAGTAGAAATGTTTTGGAAATTCTATGAGAGTCTCTTATAAAGCAGAAAAATATGAAAATCAAGAAAAGATACAAATGGAAATGTTTATGGAAGAATTAAATATGCAAAGGTTAGCGTTAGATGAGGCACAAATACTAATGATTAGGATAGGAGCAGATGAGATAAAAATTGTGATGTATAACAACATACAGGTAAGTCCCCAGGAATAGATGGCATTCCTGCAGAAGTTTATAAGTTGGGAAAAACTGATAAAGATCTGTAAGGTTTTTGTTTAACAGTATCTTAAGATTAGAAGTACCACCATCCTGGAAGAAAGCAGTGGTAGCAGTAATACCTAAAGAGGGTAAAGATCTATCTGATCCAGCTTCACACAGGCCCATTTCAATACTAAATCTAGATTACAAAGTGGTCATGTTTATAATGGCAAAAGTAATGCCAAAACTGATAGATATGGATCAGTGCTGTTTTGTGGAGGAACGGCAAACATTTGACAACATGAACAGAACACTGATGACCCAAAGGGAAGCAGAATGTAAGAAAATACCATTGTTGTTGGTGGGTCTTGATGTAGAGAAAGCATTTGACAGCACAAGCTGGGACTTTATGAGCAGAGCAAAGGAAGCATTTGCATTTCCTAAAAACATTATAAGGTTGATTAGGAGGATATATGAGGAATCAGAGGTAAATATTAAAGTGGGTGGGGTTCTCTCTCATAACTTCTGCTTGAGCAGAGGAACCAGGCAGGGGTGTCCTATTTCCCCTTTATTATTTGCATTACATTTAGAATCACTGGCAAAGAAAATAAATGACTCAGAAATTCAAGGAAATAATTTGTATGATAGTCAAGAAAAGTTGGCTTTATTTGCAGATGATGATATTTTATACCAAACAAAACCAGAAAAAACATTACAGTGCTGTGGAACATTTTGAGACAGTTTCAGATCTTTTCAGGATAAAAAAAATAAAGGCAATAGTGGTAAATTAAGTACCCACACATGAACCTGTTCAGGAGTACCCATATTTGTGGGGACATGATAAAATGCAGTATTTAGGAGTATGGATTAAAAATGATTCTAGTGTGGCAGCTAAGGATACGGGGGAAGAGACTAAAAAGATAATACAAAAAGTGAGAAAATGGAAGCTTTGTTATATGGATGTGGATAGTAAGATACAAGTAGCTAAAATAATTTTAGCCCCTTTAGGTTTATACACAGGTCATGCATACTTTTATCAACCAGAGAAGAAGTTGTGGGTAGCAATTAATAAAGAGCTGAAGGACTTTATCTGGGAGGGGATGACAGCAAGAGTCAAGTGGGATAAACTGATTTTTCCAGTAGAACAGGACGGATTGGGATTACCCAATTTGAAGCAGTATTTCAGAACTACACAGTTAAGACTCCTATACATAGCATGTGCAGAAAACTATAATTCAAAGTGGGAAGGGATGATGGTGAAATGAGGGGAAGCTCAAGAAACAAGGACACACCTGGATTTTGAATGCAGGCCTTTAAGGAGAATAACAATAATCATACAGAATATTGTATCTATAAGGTAGCAGAAAGTATTATTTTTATAAACCTATTCTTAATTATGATAATACAGTTAATTATGAGACAACATCCATAACATGAAACAATTTGGGCAACTTTTCATTATTATACATCACCACCTTTAATAGGGATACTGATTGGCTAACACGGATGGTAAACAAAAATTGGGGTATTTTAAAATTAGATAAAAATGTGGGAGCAAGATTTGTGTGTGGGCCTAAATTTATATACAAGAAGGATTCGTCATTTAAAGACATTTTTGAAAGATGTTCTCTGGTCAAAGATCCACCAACTAGTAGGAAGTGTGGGAATTTCAAATGTGGAAGATGTCCCACTTGTCCACATATATTATTAACCAGAAAAAATGTTATGATCAGTAAATATCATATAACTATTTTGGGGCATTTTGATTATGTTCAAAATGTGGTATACCTGGTAAGGGTGGGTGAATGTTTAGGGGTGTTTGTTGCACAAACACACACAAGGTGCGAGATAATTGGATAAGGGATAATAAGCTAAATGGCTCAAGAGACAGTTAGCTTAGTAAGAATCTATGAATCTATGAAAATGCCAGGAATGTCCATTTTTTATGTGGGAAAAACATGTAGGCATTTTAGAGAAAGAATCAGGGAACATATTTTGTATATTAAGCATCTTAAGTCCACTAATGCCTTAGCAAGGCACATAACTGGTAATACTGGTCATTGTTTTAAATTTTGTGTGTTGCAACAAATTAAGGGTGATCAACAAGGCAGGATTTTGGATATACATCTAGATATATGTGAACTAAAATGGCAACTGGGATTAGATGCGCAATGTTATCCTGGTATCAATGATTATATAACCATTAAACCCTTACTTAAGCTCAAGTATATTTTAGGCTAAAGTTAAGGGTATAGGGTTATTTACCATGTTTAACATAATTATAGGTATTATAATATTACCTTATTAGTATTACATTGACTTGTTATATTAGGTTATGAGATTTTATGCATTTTTGCATTTTTATATTTCTTTTTAATATTAATCTAATAGTAATTAATTAAGTTTTTGTAAATTTTTTTATTGTTTAATTGTTTTTATTGATTAATAGGCATTGATATATATAGGATGGTTGTTACTTAGATAGTTTTATTCTGAAGAAGTCCAAGTAACAGGACGAAACCTAGGTCAGTTTCGTTGTTCATTGTGTTTTTTTTGGCTCGTGATGTACAATAATAAATTCCATTTTGGTGCTTGGACTACTTTCTTCTCACAGGGTCGTTGGTTTATGGTATTTGGTTCTTAGTCAGTATTCTAAGAACTAAACCAACACGGGGCTTGAAAAAGGAGATTCTGCCAATAGGGATGCCTGCAATTAGTACAGACAACAGGCAAGAGGAGGCTGGAATGTATTGGAGAAAACTGGCAAAGGAACCAAGGTACTGGAAGCAAATTAACTAGAGAGGGAAAGATGATAGAATGGGAAGATGCCAAGAATTTATTTGGTCTGCAGGTTATAGATAGCCTTCCCTATCAGGGGTTGATATCAGAGTATAGGCAAACAGAAAGAAATAGGATAGTTCTAAACGAAAGACCAGCACTGGTAGAGTTTTTAATAGAATCTAGAAAAGAAGCTTCCATTAAAAAAGGAATAATTAGCACAGCATACAAAATATTGAATGATAACTTTAAGAATCAATCAGAGGAGGTTACAAAGGATTGGGAAGAGAGATTGGATAAGCAATTCACAAACAAACAATGGGAAGATATATGCATGTCTCCCAAATATGCAACAAAATCTAGAAGATTTAGAATTTTTGCCTGGAAATGTTTACATAAATATTTTTAAACCACAAGTACACTCCAGAAAATTCTTCCTCAGGCAGACAGCAAATGTTTGAGGTGTGAAGGGGAAAAAAGAGGTAATTGGGAACATATTTTCTGGGAGTGCAGTCAGTTGACAGGGTTTAAGGATTCCCTGTGGGATGCACTGTCAGAGATGCTGGGTGGGCAGATTGGTCTGACGAGGGAGGTGATTTTTCTGAGTTATGATACAAAATCAGAATTGCTAGACGTAGTAAGGCCTTTTTGTGTCTAATAATGGTGGTTACCACAAAAACAATCAGTAGAAAATGGAAATCAAAATCTAAACCAACTATACTGGAAGTAGTGAATACAGTAACAGAGATAAAACAACTGTAATCAAGATCTTTCAAAAAGGGTAGGAGCAAACTGCACAGGGGAAAAAATCGGAATTGTGTGAACAATACATACAAGAGAGGAATGAGGTTTAAAAGGTGGCAGGACTTAAACGAGCTATGTAATGTTTGAGTGAGAAAGATCGGGTAGATTATAAGTGATGTATAATGTTTGCACCTAGGAGTGTGTCAGTATGGTTTCTGATGTAAAATGCTTGCAACTAGGATTGTGTTGGTGTGGTTTGTTTTCATTGATATAAATGTATGATTGCCTATGTAGTAAGGGATAGTTTAATAAAGATGTTTCTTGTTTAAATAAAACGCATGAATTGAATAATTTATGTAACATTCCTAAGGTTATATGATGTATAGTAATATATGCGAAGTATAATGTTTATGTTAATACAGTTTGATTACTTTTATATGAATTTAAATTTGCCTGTGTCACAAGTGATAATTCAATAAAGGTGTCAGAAAAAATACCTAGTTGCACACAGGACAACTAGTTTGCAGTGAGAAGCACTGTCCCTACAGCTGCAAGCCAGATACTCCTGACATTGCTTTACATTCTCACTCCAACTATCTAATCAATAAAAAAGGGTATGTTGCCATGGATACAAACCTTCCCACTATCTCTGTTACCAGCTTGGTGGATATGGGCATCCTCAGGCAGTGTAGAAATTGCATTGTATTTACTGACAATCAGTTAATTCTCAAACTGATACGGTATGTGAGACATGTATTTACACAATGTCACTAGAAGCAAAGCTCTCGCATACAAGCATTCCTAATGTTAATAAGGTTGTCAGTAGTACAGACGCTGCAACTATCACACACAATTCAAAGCAGACATATATACCCACATATGCTAAGGCACTTAAATGTTACCTTCTTAGATGAAGTACACATAACAAATACCCTCAACAGCTCCAAATGCTTTCTTTCAAAACAACACCCACATCAACAAACATAGCCACATCTCATGGAGCCTCTACATCTAAGACCATAAAGCAAGCCACCATATAATTCAACATTCTAGTCATTACAGACTCCATCGTGAGACACACTGGTGTCCCTCTCACCAGGCTGAGTAAGGTGAAAGTCACGGTCAGTTGTTTATCAGGGGCTAAGATCCGCCACATTACGCACGAACTCAGGTCATTGGACCACAAGTACCAGTATGACTCAGTCATAGTCCATGTGGGAGTAAATGACCTGAGACTTACCTCTCTAGACTATATGAAGAGAGACATCATGAAGCTCTCGAAATATGCATCTCAGGCTGGTGTGAGCCTAGCACTGAGTAGCATATTACCTTCTCCTCGGATGATGCCACAACATGAACAAAAGATAATTAGAAGTTATGTACCTACCATAACGTTCCATGTTAGTTGTCTTCTCTCGCCTTCTTTCTTGCTGGATGGGTTCGGAGCCGATCCTCAGCTCCGACTCGGCACTTGCTAAGCTCGAGAGCTAATTTTACCAGCTCGAGGCAACCCTATATCCCATGATGCAAGGCGGAGATTACTCAGATCTCGTTTGGTAGCTAAAGAAATAGCAGTATTTTCTTCCAACTTAAGAGGAGGAAGAAAATAAGGATACTAAATAACATCATAACCCTCTAGAAAGGATCAACATAATCTAGTGACACTAGGAGCTGAACATCTAGAAAAAAGGTAATAACCTCTTAATAGAAGATGTATAATCTTCCCGGTCTGACCAGGCTAGGGGGATGGAGGGGGCGAAGAAAGAAGGCAAGAGAAGACAACTAACATGGAACGTTATGGTAGGTACATAACTTCTAAATGTTAAGTTGTCAATCTCGCCTTCATTCTTGCTGGATGGGACCGCTTCCCTAGCACCTCTATCCTGGGTGGCTCAATGGAACAGACTCTTGAGAACGGTGGAACCAAAATTTGCTCTGTCTCTGGAGACCAAATCTAATTTGTAATGTGAAACAAAAGTATGAGGAGAGGCCCATGTGGCTGCTGCACAAATAGTGTCTATTGGAAGTCTAGCTTGAAAAGCTGTAGATGTAGCTAGAGCTCTGGTAGAATGGGCTTTTGGGTTAGAAACCAACTCTTTGCCTCTGAGCTGATAAATGTAAGTGATCACAGAAGACAGCCACCTAGATAAAGTTACCTTAGAAACTGGAAGGCCTTTCCTGTTCTCTGCATAGGATAGAAATAGTTGATCAGATTTCCTAAAAATTTTTGTCTTATCCAGATAATATCTGAGCTGGCGGTGAACATGAGATAATGTAACTTTTGTTCAACTCTATCAGAATAGTTCGGAAAAATACTGGAAGATCAATGGATTGATTTAGGTTAGTTTGTGATGCCACCTTTGGTAAGAAAGACGGATTAGTTCTTAGGGATACCCTGTCTTTGTGGAATATTAGATAGGGAGGGCGAACACAGAGAGCATGAAGCTGAGATACTCTTCTGGCAGATGTAATGGCAACTAGAAAAGTGTCTTCCAAGAAAGCAATTTCAAAGAACAGGCAGCTGCAGGTTGAACGGGGAAGAATCAAGGATGTTAAAATTAAATTTAGATCCCACTGTGGTGGGGGTCTCTAATCGGAGGTTTCAATAAAAGATACCTCAAGGAATGCCTTGCAAAGTTTATGTGACATAATGTTGTGGTCCAAAAAGCCTATATGAAAATTTGAAATGGCTGCCAGTTGAACTTTCACTGTGGAAGAAGAGGATCCTGAATGAAAAATGTCAGCTAGGAAGTCCAATACCGAATGAATTGGAGCAGTATAGGGGTCTATGTTCCTAGCTTTTGCCAAGAAAGAGAAATGTCGCCATTTACTAGTGTAAATATTTCTGGTAGAAGATTTTAGGGAAGCTACTATGATATCCCGTACAGGATTAGAAATCATAGGAAGCCTGGCTAAGGATGGAAGTGGAGCAACCAAGCAGTGAGGTTGAGAGAAGGTATGGATTGGTGCAGTTGACCCGACTGGTGGGTCAGAAGATCTGGAACCGGGTCCAGATGCCATGGCTGTACCAAGAGGTAATGATGTAGGAACGGAAACCATATCTGTCGAGGCCAATAAGGGGCAATAAGAATCAACTTGGCTCTCAAAGTGGTTACTTTCTGAATTAGCTGAGGTATCAGCGGAAAAGGTGGAAAGAAGTCCCCGGGGCCAATCTTGGGTTAGAGAGTCTCTGGGGGGATGGCCTGGAAGGGGGAAGAGAGAGAAGAAGTCTGGGCATTTGCTGTTTTGAGGTGTAGCGAAAAGGTCGCAGCAAGGAAGGCCCCATTTCTGAAAAATCTCTTCCGTCACTGACTGTTTGAGAGACCACTCGTGAGGCATGAGAATAGCTCTGCTCAATCTGTCCGCTATGATGTTGGATTTCCCGGGGATGTGCATTGCTATCAGAAACCGGTGAGAGGAGATTGCCCATTGCCAAAGTCTGAGAGCCTCTCGACACAGTGGATAGGACTTGGTTCCACCCTGTTTGTTTATATACCACACTACGGACATATTGTCCGTTTGGACTGCAATAGTTCCCAGGGGAAGAGAGTCATTGAGGGCTTGCAACGTTAAAAGCACTGCTCTCATCTCCAGAACATTTATGTGCAGATGGTACTCGAAAGGTTGCCAAGTGCCATGGACCATTCTGCCCTGATAATGCCCCCCCCACCCGATCAGGGAGGCGTCCGATGTAACTGTGGCAACCGGGGCAAGAGGAACAAATGGTCTGCCTTGATGGATTTGAGGGGACGATATCCACCAAGTCAGATGTCTTTTGCAAGTTTGAGTTACTATGATCTCGTGACGCATGGGAAGTTGTTGAAAGGACCATTGGGTGAATAGCATCCATTGTAGAAGCCACATGTAAAAGCGAGGGAAAAAGTGTTATGGCAGCCGCCATAAGACCCAGTACTTTCAGAGCAAATCTGGCCTGAATTTTGTTGCTGAATAGAATCACTTGGACGTGTCTTTGAATGTCCAAGATCCTTTGGTCTGTCAACTTTGCTGAAAGTTGTACGGTGTCCAATCTTGCACCTATAAAAGTAATATATTGACAAGGCGACAAGGCAGATTTTTCGAAATTTATAGAAATTCCTAGTCCTCTGCAAGTGTGAATGGTGTAATTTCTGGCTTGGAGAAGCTGATGCCTGGTGGTGGCAGTGAGGAGCCAGTCATCTAGATATGGAAACACCTGGAATCCTTGACGTCTCAGGTGAGCCGTAACCACTGCCATGCATTTGGTGAACACTCTGGGGGCTGTAGTGAGTCCAAAGGGCAGGGCTCTGAATTGGAAGTGACTGGTCCCCAGCCGAGGCGGAGAAATCTTCTGGAGCGTCTGTGAATTTTTATGTGATAGTACGCATCCTGAAGATCTATCGAGCACATCCAATTGTCCTTGCCCAGAAAGGGCAGAATGGACTGAAGCGTGACCATCCGAATCTTGATTTCTTTACAAACTTGTTGAGTTTGCTGAGATCTAATATTGGTCTCCAGTCTCCTGTCTTTTTTGGAACTAAAAAGAACCTTGAGTAGATTCCGGATCCTATTTGGTCCGCTGGGACTGGCTGGATGGCTCATTTTACTAGCAGTTTTGATATTTCTAGTACTGCTAATTCCCTTAGACCGGGTGGAACGTCTGGAAGGGTTCCCTTTTGTTGAATTGGGGTTTGAATAAAGGGAATTTTGTAACCCTCGGATATAACTGACTGTACCCATTTGTCTTGAGAAAGGGAAAGCCAGGCTATTGGGTACAGCGATAGTTTTCCCCCGACTGCCTCCGAAGGTGGACAATCGGGCAACATCTCAGGGATGCTGGAAGGGTTTGTCAGAAAGAGGCTCTCAGCTACCCTGATTCTGCGGGCCACCTCTGCCCCTAGGGCGGCGTCTATTATTGTTATCCCCTCTGCCTCTGGGGGTAAACTGACTTCGTGCGTCAGGCATGACTCCTTGAGATTTGCGGAAACCACATTTTCCCTCCCTTCTTTCCTTTGGGATAAGGTCTAGAAGGGGTGGAGAAACGGACTCCTACGGCAGAAAGAGTCTTGCCATCTTGTTCGCATCTAGTCAAAGTGTCTTTCACTTGAAGACCGAACAAGGTCGAGCCATCAAAGGGGGATTTTCTGAAAGACGCCTTGAAGGGGTCTGCAAAATTACAAAGCCGCATCCAGGACTGACGCCTTAAAGCCACTCCTGTGCCTGCGGCCCTACTCGCTCCATCGGCTGCATAAGAAATGAGCCGCATGGAGGAGTTAGCAATGGAGTTAAGGATTCCTAGCTGTGAGCTAATCTTATCCTGAGACCCAGCAGCTGACGGATCCTGTAAAACTTCTCCCAACTCTTTAAGAACATCTCTTTGAAGGCAGGTGAAGTGGCATAAGTAGTTCAGCGATCTCATGGCAAAAGTCGCTGAAGAAAAATTCATACCGTACCTGTCCATAGTCCTAGAATCTTTATTAGGAGGATGGACAGGTACTGAAGGATCAGCTAATTCCTTCTTGGTGGCAGCAGCCACCACCATGGCATCAACTGAGATACCCTTTGTCAAATATTGTCTATCTTGTGGGGCAGTAATAAATTTTGAAGGTCTCCTAGGGATAGGTTCCACCGAATCTGGAGCCATCCACGCCTTCCGAGCCACTACATCCATGAGAGGGTCGAAAGGCGGAGACACCCAGGAGGTGGAGGGTCGAGATCCGAACGCCTCCAGGTATACTGACTCATCCTCGGAGGGATTAAGGGAGGGCCAGTTCCCCCTCTGTTTAAGGATTTCAAGGATGTCTGAAAATGAGACATCCTCAGAGGAGGACCTTCGGGATCCCTCCGACTCATCCAAGTCAGTATCTGATGTAGTAGACTCAGGGGAGTCTAAATGTTTCCTCTTACATGTCCTCTTACGGGGGGTTCTCCTGACGGATCAGGAGAAGCCTCGGAAGAGGAAGATATTCCCAATGGGGAAACCTGAGGCGTTGTATCTCTGGGTCCGGGAGCAAGAGAGTGGGAAGAGACGTCAGCAGGCACTGTAGTGGGAGGAGCTGATGGAACTGTCCGTTGACTAAGCCCAGGGGCTAGTACACTCCTCATCACCTCGCAGGCTCCCCCGTCAGAGAGACCAGAAAGTTCCCGCTCCGAAGAGATAGGAACCCCAGGCCTCACCGAGAGGGAAGGCTCCGAGGCAGATGTCAGGGCCGAGCTCACCAACGCCGAAGCTCCGAGTGGGAGAACGGGTGGGACAAGGGTCCGATGCCACTCGCCCCGGAGCCGACGAGAGAGACTAGGCGCCCGGATCCTCCAATGAAGGTCTCAAGGAGGAAATCGGAGCTGAGGACGATGGAGCCGAAAGGTGTTCGTCAAAGTCAACTTACATTGAGTCGCACTGTGTCACAAGTGATAATTCAATAAAGGTGTCGGAAAAAATACCTAGTTGCACACAGGACAACTAGTTTGCAGTGAGAAGCACTGTCCCTAGAGCTGCAAGCCAGATACTCCTGACATTGCTTTACATTCTCACTCCAACTATCTAATCAATAAAAAAGGGTATGTTGCCATGGATACAAACCTTCCCACTATCTCTGTTACCAGCTTGGTGGATATGGGCATCCTCAGGCAGTGTAGAAATTGCATCGTATTTACTGACAATCAGTTAATTCTCAAACAAACTGATACGGTATGTGAGACATGTATTTACACAATGTCACTAGAGGCAAAGCTCTCGCATACAAGCATTCCTAATGTTAATAAGGTTGTCAGTAGTACAGACGCTGCAACTATCACACACAATTCAAAGCAGACATATAAACCCACATATGCTAAGGCACTTAAATGTTACCTTCTTAGATGAAGTACACATAACAAATACCCTCAACAGCTCCAAATGCTTTCTTTCAAAACAACACCCACATCAACAAACATAGCCACATCTCATAGAGCCTCTACATCTAAGGCCATAAAGCAAGCCACCATATAATTCAACATTCTAGTCATTACAGACTCCATCGTGAGACACACTGGTGTTCCCTCTCACCAGGCTGAGTAAGGCGAAAGTCACGGTCAGTTGCTTATCAGGGGCTAAGATCCGCCACATTACGCATGAACTCAGGTCACTGGACCACAAGTACCAGTATGACTCAGTCATAGTCCATGTGGGAGTAAATGACCTGAGACTTACCTCTCTAGACTATATGAAGAGAGACATCATGAAGCTCTCGGAATATGCATCTCAGGCTGGTGTGAGCTTAGCATTGAGTAGCATATTACCTTCTCCTCGGATGATGCCACAACATGAACAAAAGATAACTAATTTTAATAACTGTTTAAGTTTCTGGCATCATTCTAAGGGGGTGCAATATTTGTCATCATGGAAGGAGACAGTCAACAGGCCAAGCTGCTTTGCCAAGGATAGTCTGGACCTCTCTCCTCTAGGCTTTAGAGTGTTATCTAAAACACTGTATTCCCCATAGTGCCTTTTTTAGGCAATGCCAAACAAAGTACTTCCCACTTAGAAAATCAAAACCAAGAAAATCTAAAGATATTACTGCTCAATGCTAGAAGTCTAAACAAAAAACTCCACTCTCTAGAAGCTCTCTTCACCCTACAGAATGTTGAAACCTGTGTGATCACTGAGATATGGTTTAAACCTGCAGAGAAGCACACCAATAAGGTTATAATGCCTTCCACACATTTAGACCAGACAGGGCTAAAAGGTGGAGGTGTCTCAATTTATATAAAAAATAAATATACCTCAAGGCTGGTCAAACAGGACAATGCACTTGAGCTTCTCCATGTTCAAATCACCATAAGCAAAATCTAATACCACTTTCTTGCAAGCTATAGGTCCCCCTCTGTGACCCAGGAAACCCATATCATGTACTTAAACTTATTAGAAACACTCACCATCCAACCCAATACTATATTCATGGGTGACTTTAATTACTCCACTGTTAACTAGGAATCCTAAAGGACACCAAATGTACAGGCATGGAAATTCCTGGATTTTGTAAACACAAACTCCCAAGAGCAGACTGTTAATACACCAACAAAGGATGCAACCATACTGGATCTGGTCCTCACTAATATGGGAGACTGCTGCACACCACCTACTGTAATGTCTTCCCTGATAATGTCAGAGCCCAAAATGGTCACCTTTGAAGTAAAATTAAAACCTGGACCCCCAGCTAAATCTGGAATATTCAGGAACTACTCCAAGGCTAACTTCCTGCTATTAAGTGATAACCTGGTAAAATTTCAAGCCCCCATAAACCCTGAGAATACTGCTGCCTATGCAGAATTGTTCAAAGAAACCCTGTAGAAACGTTAATAGCTGTATAGAGGCAGCTGTACCCACCAGGAAGAAGCACTATCTCAAAAAACAAGCCACCACTGGTGGAATCAGAAAATTCAATAGGCTGTATAACAGAAGGAAGAACTATGGAATCGCCTGTGACCAGGACATTAGGGTTTTGAGGTGTTATGCCTTAAGGGCTTATTTGTTAAAACATTTGTATGTGTGTTGCTATGTGAAGTGGGGTCTGTTCATGTTCCAGTATGTGTGGTCTCTTTGCGCTTGGGAGGTCTACGTTCCTTTTGTAGGCTTTTAGTGTGTACCTCCATGTAGGTAGGTCTGTGACCAGATCTTGTCTTGTGTGAGAGGAGAGGTGTGTATGTTGACAACCTTGTTTATTAATACATGAGAGGGCTGATTCCAGCATCATGGTACAGTTGCATCTCTCGTATACTGTATTTGTTTGCTATAGGAGCAAGTGGTTGTCAGTATACACGAGTCAATTATTACATTGCCCTAGGATGCCCATTTCAGTCAGGCTAGCTGGTGAAATGTTGGGAAACTGGCTGTCCATTGTAGCAGGTTAAACCTAGTACTAGTTGGGGAGTGTGCAATTTGGATTAGATTTTGCTCTAGGACTAACTTGACTAACTAAACAAGGGGGCTTACTCTGTTGAGGATTAGGGGTGAAGGAATGTGGTGATACAGCTCAGTGCTCAACTGAATTGCCTGCAATGCAGCAGCATGTAGCTGAGTTGCCCACAGAACACCAGGGAAGCTTGGAAGGGTTCAACTGACAAATGCCTAGGGGAAAAAACAGTTTATAGGAGTTTGCTACTAAACAGGGCACTCCTAACCCCTGTTATGTGGCACACGGCTACACCCAAATGCGAGGCTTGTATACGGGCATAATTAAAAGTTTTAAACTAGTCTGCCAATAAGAGATCACACAATGATCTTTTTTCCAGCAACTCCCAGCTCAGACAAGGCTATATCCATACTCTTCTGCCACAGAAAAGAGGAGCCTTTCTTAATGTAAAATGTTTGGATTTGAGTACAAGTGTAACAAAAGCAAGCTATAGTCAGCAAGTCTGGATCTAGTCTGTGCTATCTACATAACAGATTATAGGTTTACAGATCAGTACTAGGCCCTTGTGGGCCATTTTACGCCTATCCAATTATCTCAAGTGAGAATCAAACCCTGCACCTTGTGTTTGCAAAGTAAATACCTTAACCATTATGCCAACCTCCCGATCTCAATTCACTTTCCATATCTGTCCAAAGCTCAAGATTCTCTGTTGGGGGATGGACAGTTGAACTTTATTTAGTTAGCTTTTTCATGGCTGCCACAACAACCATAGTATCTACAGGAATCCCCTTAATCCAATGTTGTCTGTCTAGTGGTGCACTGAGGATCTTGTCTAGGTGTTTAGGGATGGGCTCTCCAGAATCCAAGTCCTTCTATGAGTAGCGGGTGACAAGGTCAACAAACTTATTCACCCAGGGAGTAACCCATGATGTAGGTGGGCCAGATCTGAAAGCTTCCAGGAACAATGATTCCTCCTGAGAAGGGTTCTGGGACAACTATCCACCTTTTTGGTGCAGGATTTCTAAACTATCTCCAAATGAGAAGTCCTGTGTTGGAGATGTGGGTGATCCTTATCCTTCATCAAAATCAGTGTCCTCTGTCAATGATTTCTGAGGGGAATCTAAATGCCTCTTTTTGTAGTGTTTCTTCTGAGAAACCTCTTTGGTGGGATACTCTGGAGATGTGTTGGAAGAAAGGGGAAGAGTCTATGCAGGGACCATTTGGAAGGTCTTACCGGTTGGCTGTCCCTGTGGAGTAAGATGATGAGACTTAGCAGTCAGATCCAGAGGAGAGACAGGAATAGGATCTGAAAAGATGACAGTTGAAAGATTCAGTGGACGGGAGAAAACCCTTTCCACTACCTCAAAGCTAGAAGGTCTAGCAGAAGTGGAAATCAGCTTCTCCGGAGCAGAAGCTCTTGGATCAGCCAACTCTCCACTCCCTTCGGGTTCCACTGCTGAGGAGGGAATAGGACCCGAGCTGTCCAATACTGATGCACCGAGGGGAAGCAATGGCTACAAAATGATTAGAGTCAAAGTCGTCCCATGGACCCGACACTGATGCTTCAGCTCCAAGCCTCATTCTGCTCTAAAACACTCTGAGCTGAACAGATCAGGGGAGAAGTCAGAATTCAGGAAGGTAACATTCTCGGATCTAACACCTCGACTCTCGGAACCTTTGGTTCTGACAGCTCCGAAACTACAGGCTGGATTGCCAAAGGAGTCAATAAAGGGTGTAAAGGTTGTAGACTCAGAGATCTGATAGGGGACAAAGCCTGAAGGACCTCTGTGATGATATCAGGTAGTGTGATCTGTGCCAGTGAGAGTACATCAGTCCACGTGCAACATATGCCAGCATAGCTAGCTGGAGTTTTGTAAAGAATTTTATGTCATTTGACTATCACATTGATTTGTACAGATACTTGCATTAAAAATGTATTTGTAAAGTTGCTTGTGTTAAAAATGCATCAACAGTGGGTCCTGCTGGACAGAAAAAAGATAGACATGTATGTCAGACTAATATTATAACTGATTAAATGTATATGTTTTAACAGAGAATTCTGGTCTGTAAGGGAAGAGGTTAATTTCAGCCCTGCTAATTTTGAAAAATAGGTTGAAATTAAATGGGTTGGTTTAGGCCATAAAGATTTTATCTTACAGGTATGACTGCAGCCAGAGACAAAAATGTCTGGGAAAACCAGGACTAGGAATCTTACTGTATTGTCCTTAGGGGTGAACCAATTGTTACCCTGGAAGGGTGGATATTTTTGAAATTGTTTTATAGCTTTCAGATGCTGTAACAGATCTTAGCAAAACTCTGGGTGTGTACTGCACCTGAGTCAGGTGATCAGATGTGATGTCATTCTATAAGCAGAACTGAAAGGATTCTTCACATATTAGTGAGAGATATGATGGACGTCTTGCAGCAGCACTTTGTTTTCCAGAATCTGATAGGAAAGATCTCTCACAGATATCTCACACAACCTCACACCTCATCTAGCCTTGCTATAGTAAGCAACAACGGGTCTATATTATATTCTTGAAAGCTGACAATGTCGAATTCGAATCTGACATGGTCGACACGAGAATATCGAATGCTCAGAATCTGGAGCGTGCAAACGGAAATCTCCGTAAGGGGAGATTTGCATTTACTGCAATTTAGTGCAAACTTGGAGTTGGTATATTTAAGTAGCGGGGGTGTGGAGGGGTGCAGGGGGGTTGCTCCCCTTCTTAAACCCATTAGGGTACTTTTTTCCTTTTTTTTTTTGTCTTTTTATAAGGTTGATGTTTGAAGACATCGACCATATGGTGTCGACCATATGTTGTTCGATGTTTTCAAACGTTGATCTTATAATATAGACTCTCAACAGGGTCTATATTATATTCTCGAAAGCCGACGACGAATCTGACATTGTCGACACGAAAATATCGAACGCTCAGAATCTCGAGCGTGTAAACAGAAATCTCTGTAAGGGGAGATTTCCATTTACTGCAATGTAGTGCGGTCTCAGAGTTGGTATATTTAAGTAGCAGGCAGTTTGGGGGACTTGCCCCCCTGCTTAAACCCGTTATGGTACTTTTTTCTTTCTTTTTTTTTTTGTCTTTTATATGGTCGATGTTTGAAGACATCGACCATATGGTGTCGACCACATGTTGTTCAATGTTTTCAAACGTTGATCTTATAATATAGACCCGCAACAACACACCTTATCTTGCTTTGCTGTAATAAGCAACTCAGCACACTTCATCTTGCCTTGCTTTAGTAACCAGGGAATAACAAGGGACAGTCAGGAAAATATAGTGAGATTAGTTAAGTACTCTTTTTCTGCATCTGTGTGAATCCATCCATCTGTGTTATTTTTAATATTTCCTGTGACTGACACTGTAGTGTTTATTGTAAATAGATATTTAGCACTTTCATGTTCTTTTATTATTTATTTCTACACATTTCATTGTGGCTGGTCTTTAGAGAATACTTTCAACATCTTAAGAGTACTTTTGCTTATTTCAATGACACTATGGCCGTTCCTGAAAGCCTTACTCCACTGGTCAAACTCTATCATTAGTATTAGTATTAATTTTACTTAGTATAATTGGATACCCTTGTAACAGTCTTGGAGTAGCTGACTGGTGGCAGCGTAATTGCCTTATAGTCTAGGCAGAGGAGGCACAGCTGGTAAATCTTTGCCAACCTTTCCCAGGTGTGTGTGTGTGTGTGTGTGTGTGTGTGTGTGTGTGTGTGTGTGTGTGTGTGTGTGTGTGTGTGTGTGTGTGTGTGTGTGTGTGTGTGTGTGTGTGTGTGTGAAAATCAAATATCCAAGTGTGTGTGTCAGCTACTTGGAACAGTGACACAGAGCTCCAAAGTGGTCAGTGTAGAGTTTTCTTTGGGGCTAGAGAGAGGGGGAGAGAGAGTCTAGCCTGAAGTCTTCTCCCTGTTTGCTCTTAAGGGAAACTGCGCTTGGTGCAAAGAGCTGTACAAATTTTTGTTCCTGTGGCTGTCCCTCACCTAGGTGAGTGGTGAGGATTGATTACTGGCCCAGAGTTGGGACTGTCACAACACCCATCTGGATCTGAGCTCTAAGAAAAATTTGCATCATCCTATCCAGATCATATTCAGAAAGACTCTGGGAAGACCTGAAGGAAGATGATGCTACGAGGGGGGGGGGTGAAGTCTATTTAGGAGTCTCCTGTGAAAAGGGACCTCAATCTTGGAGAAACCAGCTCTGGAGAGAAGCGCTGAGACCGGATCCGAGGAGACCTACTCTGGCATGTGACAGGATCTGACGAAGCCACATCTGAAACCTTTTTAGCCTTAGTGGTAGTAGGATCTGATAAGGTCAGATTGAGTCCTTTTTTACTGTTGATGGTGACTCCAAACTTGGAGGAGGAGATTGGAAAAGGGATCTTTTTTTAGACTCCCTGGTCTCTGAATTTTTTCTGACTTCTTGAGGGGAGGGTTGAGCCCATGAAGTATAAGGAAGTGCAGATGAAGAAGCAGGCAACATACCCTTTAGAATAAGTTTATTGCATCTATCACTTATTGCCCTGGTGTTGAAATCCGAACAATTTCACAAGAAATCTGAAGGTGAGCAGGGCCTAAACAATACACACTTCATGTGGGTATCAGAACTGGGTACCTTATGCCAACAGGAAGTGTATTTCCTGAAACCAGTAGGTTTGTCTGCACCACCAGAAAAAGACACTACTCACAAAAAGAACAATCTAACAAAAACAAAAGGAGTGTTGTTATATATACCAGCAATGGTATGAAAAATTACTTCAGGAGAGTTAAGAAAAAGGAAAAGACTACCAACGATGGCAGAACAGAATCTGTACTAGTAGCAGAAAGTCTAAAGAAATTTTATACTAACTAAAAGTTAAACACAGGAAGGGAGTAAGAAAAAAAGAGATCTAGTAATAAAATACCAAAAAATATTTTACTCACAATAAACTGATAACTCCCAGAGCTCAACAGCGTGAAATCCTGACCTACCACTAGAGCGACAAATGAGATCTGAGGTAAAGCAGTGATCAGGGGCATTAAGAGTAAAGGGAGGAGCTCGAGAGTCTAGACTTCAAAAGAAAAGTGGCTGAGTCAGATCTGAGGATCAGATGTGAACCCATCCATTGAGGAACAAATGAAAATGACATCATTAGATCACAAGGTTACAGTAAGTGCACCTTCTTTACAACAGTCTCTTAAAATGAGGCAATATACTGAATCCAGACAATACACTGTAGCAAATCCAGGTGAACAGTTTCCAGAGTGTTTAGTTTCCTTTTGCGTTAGATTATTTTCACTGTTTGTAAGGATGTATAAATACAGTGAAACTCTGTGACTGAACTTAGGTCTGATGAAGGCTCTTACTGAAAGAAAGTGCTCATCACTTACAACAAAATGCTTGTGACGATGTAACGTATTGCCAGCAATGCCAGGAGAAGTAAGGCAGTGGCTGTACAACATATACCAGCATAGCTAGCTGTAGTTTTGTAAATAATTATATGTTATTTGTATATCAAACTGATTTGTACAGGTGCTTGTGTTGAAAATGTATTTGTAAAGTTGCTTGTGTTAAAAAAATGTACCAACAGTGGGTCCTGCTGGACAGAAAAAAGTACACCTGTATGTCAGACTGCATGGTAACTACTGAAATGAATACACTGTAACAGAGGATACTGGAAGAGAAGAGGTTAATCTCAATCCAGCTAAATTTGAAAAATAGTTTGAAATTAAATTACTTGGTATAAGTCATACGGATTGTATCTTAGAGGTCTCAATGCAGCCCGAGACAAAAGGTCTGTACTAGGAAGCATTCTGGACTGTCTTTAGCAGTAAAATAATTGCTACTCTGGAAGGGTGGAAGTTTGAAATTGTTCTATGACTTCCAGAAGCTGCAACAGATCTTAGCAAAGCTCTGTGTGTGTGTATTATTGACACGTGCTAGATTCTGGTTCAGGTGCTAGGAAAGGGGGTGTTATGGGAGTCAGATGAACAGATGCATGTGATGTCATTCTGTAATCCAGGACTAAAATTATGTTTTAATTCTAGATGAGACAGAAGTCTCAAAGCAGTCGGCATTTGAAATCTGACAAAGAAGGATCACTCACTCACTTCATCTTGCCTAGCTTCATTAAGTAACCAGGGAATAGTAGTTCTTTAGATCACTAAAGAAAATATATTGAGATTAGTTTTAGTTTAAGTAATGTTTTAATGTATCTGTGTGAATCCATTCATCTGTGTTATTTTAATATTTCCTGTGACTGAAACTCTTGTGTTTATTTTAAGCAGATATTTAGTATTTTCATGTTCTTTTATTATTAAATATTTTTAAACTTTTCAATGTGGCTGGTCTTTTACAGAATATTATAACCTTTGAGTGTACTTATATTTACTTGGTGACACTGTGGCCACTACTGAAAGCCTTGCTATTTGGTCAACATGACCATTTGTATTAGTATTAATTTCACTCAGTATAACTGGGTACCCTTGTAAAAGCCTTAAAGTAGCTGGCTTTGGAGTGTCTGGTGGCAGTAACTATCTTATAGTCTGGGCAGAGGGCATGGCTAGTAAATCTGTGTCAGTCTTTCATAGTTTTTTGTGTGTGTGTGTGTGTGTGTGTGTGTGTGTGTGTGTGTGAAGCACTTGGAGCAGGAACACAGAGCACTTATTTTCACAGAGAGAGTGATGGACTTGGCTTGGACACTTGGCTGAGGACTCACCTCTACAGCTGTGCCAGTGGGGAGTCTTATTTGGGGCCTGGGAAGAGAGAGGGGAAACCCAGCCCCCAGACTGTGTTCCCTGTGTGCTCTTAAAGGAAATTCTGCTTGATGCAGAGGGCTGCATCTGGAAATACTGTATCTATTTTCTGTTCCAACTGAACACCCCTCACTGGTGTCAGTGGGAAGGATTCAGGCTCCTTGATTACTGGCCCAGACATGAGGCATCACACTTGTTATCCAGAGAAGCATCCATCAAAGTAGCCTTAATATCATCAGGCAAAGGTTGAAGTTGAAGCCAGGAATAGCTCCTCAGCATAGAACCAAAAGCAGGAGCTCTAGAAGAACATCTGCAGCATCACAACTGCATTTAATAGAATGAAGAGCCACCTGAGAAAAAATCCATAACAATGAGAGCGCAGAAGTCTTCCCCTCAGAGTCAAGAAGGTCAAAAATAACCTGACAGGCTTGAGGCAGAAGAGACAAAACATACCTTGTCATATGGGTCTGATAATTTACAGCCCTAAAAGCAAGGGGAGTATAAACCTTCTTATCCAGTCCTTCCATAGTTCTACTGTCCATATCAGAAGGAAGCAACTTTCAACTTTGTAGAAAGCAGTAAATTTGATGATTTGTCAAATACCACAGACACCACAGAAGAGTCAGCAGAGGGGCCCTTATAAAGGAACATGCAATCATCAGGCACCTTATAAAACTTAACAGGCATTTTGGGAGCAGGGGGATGGGAATCAGGAGCCGGAGATGCAGTAGAAAAGGCATCCAACAAGGTAGCCAGAACAGGAGGAACAGCAGAAGGCCTAGGAGATTCCACTGCAAAAGCTCATAATACCTATCCTGAACCTCAGACACCTGGGCACAATCCCATTTGAAAAATTCTATCATTCTGGAAATTGTGTCCCCAAAGGAAATTTCCTCAAAAGGAGAGCCAAGATTAGTGAACTCCTCTTCTTCAGAACAGTAGTCTAAGGCAGAAGGAATCTGGGAAGAACAGGCAAGGGATTCCTCATCTGAATCGTCCTCTGCCTCTGAGGAATCTTGTTCCCTAGACCTCTTAAGAGGAGTAGAAGACCAAGAGGGAGCTGGGACAGAAACCCCTTCAGGAGGCTTCAAAGCCATAAAGGCATTAAACAAACCTTAACTGAAATTCTCCCATTCACTCTGAGTGTCTTTAGGAGCAGGAGAAACACGTTTAGTTTTTTTGTTTCTTCTTTAAAGGGACATCAGCCTTGTAAAACTTAGAAAGCTCAGACTCCATAAAACACTCTATAATGGTAGTCTGTACATCCTCCTTAACCACAATCTGACAAACACCCCTAGGCTCTTTGGCAATAACCAGCCAAAGTCCCTTTTGAACATCCAAAGCTGGATCCATGCTGGCCTCTGAAGCGTTCGCAGCAGAGGAATCCAATAAAGGAGCCGGGTGATGTTCTGAGCTTTCACTAGCCTTGAGAGAGAAGTCTGGCAGAGGTGGCACAGATGAAGAATCAAACCTAGCTTTCTTGGCCTTCTTCTTTGTGGATGGCTGACACTTAGGCTGGGAAGTTCTTTCCCAGACATCTTTTGTCAAATCTTAAGACGCTGTTTTTTTTTTTGTCATGGCCAAAGAGGAAAGCTGACTTGAAGAGTCTTGGGGAAGAAAGCTTGGCAAACAGAACAGGATATATGGTTGTGGGAAGCACCTAGACAAAATAAACACTGTTCATGACAATCTTAATTAGGATATTCTGTCTCCCACACTGGCATTTACCCTTTCTGCATGACACAAACCACAAAAGCAACAATAACAAAAGAAATAAAGATAACAAAACCTCAATGGGGCACTCATCCGAAAAACATCTTGCTGTACCAACAAACGAAGCGAGCGTTCAGACTGATGACTGAAAATGGCATTCGGACTGGCGGCAAAGAATTCTCAGGATGGTACATCTGGATGCGATGCACCCTACGCTGTACGTGGGGAGCATACATGTGATGTACGGAGTATCCTTAGCAACCTAAAGGCTTTGGTATAATGGCTGGAAGTCAGGCCGCCCTTGGCAGGGGATCCCTATTGTAAGGAATACTGCAACAGTGAAATGGAAGAACATCAGTCTCTTTCTTTTAATTATCTTTATTTTTAATAAAATTCTTTTTAAAATATGCATAAACTAGTATTTTGGTAACTTTTTATCCTTACTACCAAAAGTTAGGAAAAGAACTGATGAATCCCAAAAACTGTACTACTACAGGATTTTCCGGGAATTTTTTTCATTTGTAAATCTCTGATCAAGCAGTTTTTAATTTCTGACCCGAGCTGAAAATCCAGTATACCTTAGCGATCTGTTCTTGACTTGGGCCAAGCATAGATTAAGGCATCTTTAGTAGTAACAATCTGAGATGGTGATAGGTTTTGTAACCCTCTGCCGAGCTTCTTTGTAGTTTGAGGAGTTGAGAGGAAGGCCTAGTGCAGCAATGTCCTGATGAAATTTCACAGCAAGCCTTGTTTCACAAAATTAGTAAGTAAACGTTTTCAGTACCTAAGAGAGAATGTGCCATAAACAAGGCTGTACAAATCAGAAATTTCACATTCTGTACTTAAAAGGCTTGAAACAAAGAAATAACTTTTTTGACATTCCTACATCACGGTGATGAAATGTAGTCAGTTGAGCACCAGCTAATTTTTTCAAGCATTGCTTCTGTTACGTGCTTTCCATATTTTTTGGCAGATCTCTTCCCCATAGCTGTGTGACCAAGGAGTTACTATATATAAGTAAACAGGTTGTTTGAGGTGAAATTCTCCATATACTGGGTGATGGGGGAGGAGACTTGCTTCCTTGCCAAAAGCATTACATTTGTGTTTTTGCAATAAGACATCTAGTCCACCAGATGTAATCAACTACCTGGTTTGATAGGAAGTTGGTAGCTGGAGCATGAGTGCATAATCCATCCCCCCCAGGTGACTAGCCAATAATAAGTTTTAGCAAAAAAATAAATGTTATCTTAAAATAAGCAAACTTCTTTTCAGGTTACCACAGGAACATCAGCAGACTGTCCTTCTGTACACAGTTGAGAACCTTTAACAGAATAGGTTTGACAAGTTCACTGATATTAGGCCCAAGCCACAATGTACCCTTTCCAACTGCAGGATGCCTGGATTGAGAATATGTTACAAAGCAAGGCTGAAATATAATATCACCAAGGCATCTGCATTCTCCAGGATCTCAAAACAAAACTAGTCATTCTTGATTGCGGCCTGATTTTCAAGGTCTTGTAAGTATTCTTTAAGGAATAAGGGAAACTGTTAAAGTTATGTAAATTTCAGTTCCAATCGGTTTCATTTTCCAGTCCAGAGATATCTTATACTTGTTCAACGGCACTTCTTTAAGATCTCATTTGTTAGTAGTACTAGTGAACTCAAGAATGTAGCCGCGGTGGTACAGCGGTAGCGTTACTGCCTCACAGCAAGAGGTTCTCCTGTTCGATTCACGGCTGGAGTGCCTTCTGTGTGGAGTCTGCATGTCCTTCCCACGATCGAATGGCCTCCGAAAGGCATGCGTGAATGGGCGTGCCTTCCCTGAATGTTGGGCGTCGGGCTGGCAACTCAGCACCATAAAAAATCAACTGCCAATCATTAGCGGACCGGAGTTCCGCTGTGGCATCCCTTAACCGGGAAAAAACAAAAAGACAAACAACAACCAGTGAACTCAAGACAGCTTATATTGATTTTTCTTCTTTTTTTATAGATTGCTCATCATATCAATGATGCAAAAACAGAATTATTGGTATGATGTGTTCCAGCATAGGTAGGTACTAGGTTATCGGCCCTGGGGCCTATACAAGCCCAGCCAAAAAGGTACCCTGGCTTTTGCCACCCAAGAAAATTAGTTTCCTGTGCCACTGTCGAGCAGAGCCACAGAAGTGATCTCCGGGGTGAATTTCCTATTTCCCATCCAATCATCAAGATTGTTCTTGAAGAGCACTAATGAGGAGCTTTGTTTGATATAGATAGGTAGTTTATTCCAGAGTATGGGAAGTCTCTGGGACAGGAATCTATCCCTCCAGCATGTTCTGTTTATTGTGGTGACAAGGTTTAGGTCCCTAGAGCATGTAGCTCAGAGGGATTGGGACTTCTTTAAGTGGAGCATGCCCAACAGCTCTGGGTTTGATATAGCTTTGTATGTTAGGCAGAGATAACCTCTGAGTAGGCGATATGCAAAGGAGTAAAGCTGGAGTAGGGCATCTGTTTGAGGCCGGTAATCCTCTTTGTGAGGTATTTCTGTGGCCTTTCCAGTTGTTGTAGATGTCTTATGAGGTACATACCAAAAGGGGCGTTGTACTCTATAATGGGTCTAATGAGTAGAGGGGAACAATGACCTCTTTTTTTCTGGATGAGAAATCTTTTGTGATGAGGTGTGCCATGTAGAGGGATTTCCTGACTACTGTGGCGATGTGATTATCAAAGGAGTGACTACTGTCCACCTGTGTCCCAAGGTCTCTTATCACACTTTCAGTGTTAAGTATACTACCGCCTATGTTGTAGTTCATGGGTACAGAGTTTTTACCAAAGGGGATGACAATGCACTTTTTGGCATTAAGCTTAAAGCCATGGCTTTGACACCAGGCATCTATCTCAGTGAGGCCCTTTTGCAGGATGTCCACATCATTAGGAGTTTCAATTATGGCTCCTAGTTTGTAATCATCTGCAAACTTCGATAGCCAAAGACCTTCTGTGTTAGCCTGTACTTCAGAGAACTAGATACCAAACAGGAGAGGACCCAGGACTGAACACTGTGGCACTCCACTTGTCACTGGTCTGAAGTCAGATTTGGAGTCTGCTACTTTCACAGTGTGGGTTCTGTCAATGAGCCAGTTGGCAACCCATCTTGTGACATAGGGATTTATACCTAGTTTAGTGAGTTTATCTATAATTCCAGAGTGGGGGATGGTGTCAAAAGCCTTGGCAAGATCTAGATAGGCTGTGTGAACCACCTTACCCTCGTCTGTGGCTTTGGTGACTGCTTCAAAGAAGTCTATCAGGTTTAGAAGACATGATCTGCCTTTTACAAACCTGAACTGGGTGGGGTCCAGAGTTTGGAGATTACCAATGTCTTTGTTTATAAGTTCCACGATGATATGTTCCATTGCTTTGCAGACCAGACTCGTCAGGGTAATGGGGTGGTAGTTCCCAGGGTCTGTGGTGGCTCCCCCCTTGTGGAGTGGGATAACCGTCGCTGTGTGCCATTCAGCGGGCACAAAGCCTGAGGTGAGGCTATGACTGAACATGGTACCTAGGTGGGGTGCCAGTTCATTCTGTAGTTCGTGTGAAACGCAGCCTGGGATGTTGTCTAATCCCATGGGTGCTGTGTTCTTGGCTTTGGAGGGTGTGTTTTTCACCTGTGCAGCCGTGATTACAGGAACTTTGCATTCTTCCGGTATAGAGATGGGCTCTTTAGGGAGTGAGAGGGGGGTAAAGTTAGCACTGAACCTATCTGCCAGGATGTTGGCAATATCAGTTGGGTCTGTATATTTTGTGCCATTGTGCTGTAACTCAGAACAGATCTGACTGTTGCCATTGAGATTCTTGACATAGCTATAGAATGCTTTGTGGTTGTCTTTAGAATCAGTGGCGATATTGTTTTCGTAACTAGCTTTGGTGGATTTTATCAGGGATTGCAGCTTTTTACTGAGGCTGACCAGGAAAAACAGTTGGCTGCAAAGTCTACTGTGAAACACCAAAACATTTCTTATTGCTGTTGGTCCTTGATCTTGAATCCAGTGCTAACATTCAGGCTATAGATCCTAAGCAGTAATCCATCGAAATTGTGAGCATGAAACTTGTGATCCCTCACAATTTTTAAAGTCATAATTCTTTAAGTTTATTTTTTGCAGAACATGCTGCACTTCCCTTTGTGGGGGCTTTGCCCCCATACCTCTTACCTCACGCTATACCAAACTCAGGGTCACTGTACTTGGTAAAACAAATTGTACTCTCTTAAAAATCCCAACTTTTGATATTGTGAGTAGTCACAACTTTTATTTTCATAGTTTAAAGGAGGAACCTATCATAACTGATTTACATATTCTTAGGGATAGTAAAATTGCAGCAAGACATATTTTAAAGCATGAACTGTCAGTAGCAAAAGGAAACCAACATGCCAGGCTACTATTGTGTTCGTCTGCTCAACCATAAGTTCCTAATTCTAAAATACAACACCCTAAAATTATAAATGTGCAAGTAAGGCAGTATTTATCTCCCAAGATAATTCCCTTGCAAAAAGGAAAATAATCCTATATATACAAATAATCTGTTCTGTGATCATCACTGAAACATCCCACCAATCCTCATCAGCCTACTTCAGCCTTTTCTATGACATATTATAATGCAGCACCTGTTGTAACTGTTGATTCATTACAACACTTACTCAGATGAGTAATTCTGAAAAAAATTCCAACCCTGAAGGATATTTGAACTAGACAGAATATTTACAAAACACTAACAAAATCAGACAATGGACTGATGGGTAGAGGCCTTCTTTTTTTTACCAGCTTTTACTTTTTAAATGCAATTTTATCTAGGACTGTAGTGAATAAAGATGCATGCCATTTAATTTCAGAACTAAGTGAGCAGCAGCAAGAAGCTAAGAGAAATTCTTCACAACCATTACAGTGGTATCAGAAATGATCAATTCCTAGAGGAATAGGAACCATGAGTTTTTGCTTGAACATAATATTTTCCTGTCCTTCTGGTTCTGTAGTCCTGAAATGGATTAGTAATCACATAACAGCTGCATGAATGAATGTTATATTTTGGTGTAAAATTTTGTGGTGATATACATAGCACACAACATTTTAAAATATTAAATAGCAATTTCTGTACTGCATCTGTTTTTTAGATTCTTGCTTATAATATGTTACAAAAAAGATTTCATGCTTGCAATGCAGAAATATTAAGTAAATAGAAGGCAGCAGAGAGGCACAACATTTAGTGTTTCTACCTCACAGCTCTTAGTTCTCTAGCTTTGGGCCCCAAATGTTTGTATCCACAATGTTTTTTTTGCCAAGTGATCTTGTTTTTTCCTATATCAAAAAAATATACCATTACAGGAACAGATCATCTATGTTGTTCATAAGTATGTATATGGTGCTGTTAGTGTCTGTGCATGCATGATGACTTCCTACGAAAGACCAGTGATCCAGCCAGGATTGCGCATCTGCCTTGTGCCCACTACTTGCTTGGATAGGTACTCGTGAAAAAGCAGTATGAGATATTTCCATTACACTGTTTTACACAAAGTATTCTATCTTAGAGCTCACAAATGCAAAATATGCTTGTAAAACCAGCTCTGCCACAAACTCTGCAGTGTTTTGTTTTAATGTGATCTAAACATTTTTTTTGTGTCCATTTTTCCCAAACTTACTCACATACTTGCATATTTACTGAATTTGTTAACAGTTTAACACACAGGAGTTGAATGCAGAAAGCACTGGGGTATGAGATGCGCTATTCCTGTGAAGACAGAGGTACCATGAGTTCTGCATAAATATATCACTATCAGGAGGACAAAAAAATAGAGGAGGCAGTGGTCGGAACTTACAGAGCAGGTTAGGCTATGTGACTGTCCTGAGGGCAATCTACATTTTGACATCATGATAAAACGGGCTTTTAACTGGACTGGGCTGGAAGATAAGGTATGAAATGATATTTTTAGAATGGGGGGCAGTAATTCCCAAAGTTTGGAAGTAAGGGTGAATAACTTTTAGTTATGTACTCACCATAACTTCAGATGTTTGGGATCCATCTCGCCTACATTCTGACTGATGGGTTCGGAGCCGATCCCTCGGCTCCGACTCGGCACGCTTATGCCAAAGAGCGAAGTCTCTTATTGGCTGAGCTTACTATATCCCAGGATGCACCACTACCAGTCCCCCAGATCTAGTTTGTCCGCATACATGCACACACGCATGCACTGCTTATATAACACTGACAGATGATACAAGATAAAACAGTAGAACTCAAACCGTTCAATCTCTTCTGATCTCCAAGGCAGGGGGAAGGAGGGTGGGTATTAGGAATGGCGAGATGGATCCCAAACATCTGAAGTTATGGTGAGTACATAACTAAAAGATGTTATGTGATCCTATCTCGCCTACATTCTGAGTGATGGGACAGCGTCCCTAGCACCTATATCCTGGGTGGCTCACTGGAAAACACTCCTGAGTACCGTGGAACCAAATGATGCTCGCCCTTTAGATGCCACATCCAATTTATAGTGGGAAATGAAAGTGTGGTTGGACCAAGTAGCCGCAGCACAAATCTCAGAAATAGCGAGCTTGGAATGAAATGCAATAGAGGTAGCCATAGCTCTAGTAGAGTGGGCTTTGACAGATGTTGTAAGTTGCTTATTTGAAGAGGAATAAGCCTGAGTTATGCAATCTCTAATCCATTTGGCAATAGTGGCTTTAGTGATGGTTTGACCCAGTTTATTATCTGAAAAGGACACAAACAATTGATCTGTTTTCAATTTGTTGAGTCCTGTCTAGATAGAAGCGCAATTGCCTATGAACATCCAACATATGCAAGGTGTATTCCGCTTTGCTTGAAAATTTTGGAAAGAAAACTGGTAGCTCTAGAGATTGTTGGAGACAGAGATTAGAACAAACTTTGGGAACAAAAGATGGATTAGGTCTAAGTGATACTCTATCCTTGTGAAAATCAAGTACGGTGGTTTGATAGATAGGGCTTGAAGTTCTGAAACTCTTCTTGCAGAGGTAATAGCAATTAAGAAGGCAGTTTTCCAAGACAGATATTTCAACTCACATGTAGCAGCCGGTTCAAAAGGAGCAGATGTTAAGGCACGGTACCAAATCAAGATCCCACGGAGGCGCAGGATGAAAAACTGGGGTCTTAAAAGCACAGCACCTTTCATGAAAGTTTTACATAGTCTGCTGCTCATCAATGGTGGGTCTATGGATTCGTGAAATTTGGAGATAGCTGCTAATTGGACTTTAATAGTAGAGACTGAAGATCCTTGATTAAACAAGGATGTCAAAATTTCAAGACCTCTGGTATCGGGCAGTAATAGGGTCTAAGCCTCTGAGTTGAGCCCAGATAGCAAACCTCTTCCACTTACTGAGATACAATTTCTTAGTGGTGGGTTTGTGGGCTGAAGATAAAATGTGAATAACTTCCGGGTCCAAGGTGTGATTTCTGACTAAAGTTGGAAGTGGAGGAGCCAAGCTGTTAATTTCAAAGTGTGAAGGGACTGGTGCTGTTGACCCGACTGATGAACCAGAAGGTCCGGAGTTAGATCCAAAACCAAGGACCGTCCAGAGTATATTTCTGTAGGTAGGGGAACCATACCTGACGAGGCCAGTACGCAATTAGAATCATTGTGGACCCCAATTGGGAAGCTTTCTGGATGACTTTGGGGAGGAGTGGAACCGGAGGAAAGCATAAAGCAGTCCTGTTGGCCAAGGTTGGACTAGCGCATCCGTAGCTGCCTCTCCTTGACGGGGGGGTCAAGGAAAAGAACCTTCTGCACTTCGTGTTGTGTGGTGTTGCAAACAGGTCGCAGCACGGAATTCCCCATCTTTTGAAAATCTGAGCTGCTACTGTTTCGTTCAGGGACCACTCGTGAGGAGAGAGAATAGTCCTGCTCAGTCTGTCTGCCAATACATTTGATTTTCCTGGAATGTGGGTCGCTACCAGGAAGCGGTTGGTAGCCACTGCCCATTCCCACACCCTCATGGCCTCTCTGCAAAGGGGGTAAGATCTGGTCCCTCCTTGTTTGTTTAGATACCAGACCACCGACATGTTGTCTGTGTGGATAGCGATAATGCCTTGAGGGAGAAACTTGTGGAGGGCTTGTAGGGACAGAAGTACAGCCCTCATTTCCAACACATTGATATGGAGAAATGTTTCGTTTGGAAGCCAAGAACCGTGAACTGACCTGCCCAGACAATGTGCCCCCCCACCCGTCTGGGAGGCATCCGTTCTCAAGGTGGCCACCGAGGGGTATAACAAAAGGTCTTCCCTGATTCAGATTGGATGTTAGAAGCCACCAGCGGAGGTCCCGTTTGCGTTTCTGTAATCAGTATGTGATGATTGAGGGGGAGATCCTGAAAAGACCATTGTGTCGATAACAGCCACTGAAGAATCCTCATGTGCAATCTTGCCAGAGGAACTAGGAGAACCGTGGCAGACATTGAACCTAAAAGTTGCAGGACCATCCTGGCTGGGGCTTTGGATCTTAGAAGCAGGGCTCGGACTTGACCTTGTAATGTTTGAATCCTTTCGGTAGGAAGGAAGATTCGCATTAATTTTGAGTCTATCTCTGCTCCTATGAATCTTATGCGCTGAGAAAGCAGCAAGACAGACTTTGACCAGTTGAATGTAATTCCCGGGGAAGCACCCAGGGAGATAGTGGCTTGTAGGTTCTCTAGTAGTAGATGCCTGGTGGTGGCAGTCAGGAGCCAGTCGTCCAGATAGGGAAACACTTGGAATCCGAGACTCCTCAGGTGCGCAGTCACTACTGCCAGACACTTGGTGAACACCCTGGGGGCTGTGGTGAGACCAAAGGGCAGTGCACAAAATTGGAAATGACTGTCTCCCAGGCTGAAGCGCAGATACCTCCTGGACGCCTGATGTATCGGTATGTGATAATAGGCGTCCTTGAGATCTATGGAGCACATCCAAACATCTTTCTCCAACAATGGGAGAATGGATTGTAAAGTGACCATTCGGAATTTGGACTTCATGATGGACTGGTTTAGTTTGCTGAGATCCAAAATGGGTCTCAGGTCCCTTGTCTTTTTTGGCACTAAAAAGAACCTTGAGTAGTTTCCGGATCCGATCTGGTCTGTGGGGACCGGTTGGATGACTCCTTTTTCTAGCAGCTTTGAAGCTTCTACGGCTGCAATTTCCCTTTGACTGGGTGGTGGGTCCGGGATTTTTTTGGACGGTGGGGGAAAGTATGTGAAGGGAATGGTCCAACACACATGTGAAGGGAATGGTGTAACCTTCGGCAATTATCCGAAGCACCCATCTGTCCTGAGTAATAGACTCCCAGGCTTTTAGGTGCTTGGCAAATCGGCACCCGACTGGCTCCGGAGCAGCACAGCCGGGCAATCCCTCATGAAGTGTGGGAGGCTGAAGAGCCACGAAAGGACTCGCGGTCTCCAGTGTTGCGGGGGCCTCTGCCGCCTCTGGGACGGCGTCTCCCAGAAAAATTTCCCCGTCCTCTGCCTCTGGAAGGGGAATCTTCCTGCTGTTGAGGAAAGAATTTCTGTGATTTGCGGAACCACATCTTCCCTCCTCTTTTAGCCTTGGGATAAGGCGAAAGGAGTGGAATAACGTGCTCTACGGCAGATAAAGTCTTTCCCTCTTGCTCACAGCGGGTAAGAGTGTCTTTTACCTTGGGTCCAAACAAAGAGGACCCATCAAAGGAAGCGTCGGCAAAGGAAGACTTGAAGGCCTCCGCAAAATGACACAAACGGAGCCAGGCTTATCTCCGTAGAGCCACGCCTGTGCCTGCCGCTCTGCCGCCCTTGGCCGCATATGAAATGAGCCTCATGGACGAGTTAGAAATCGAGGTGAGGATAGCCAACTGAGAGCTAACCGACTGGGCTAGCTGCTCAGGTAGGTTACCTGAGAGGGAGTCTGAGAGCTCTTTGACCAGATCCCTCTGTAGTCTGGTGAAATGTGCCAAATAATTCAGGGACCTCAGAGTAAAGGCCGCTGAAGTCAGGGTGCGCTTCTGCGGTCCATGCTCCTAGACTCCTTATTAGGAGGATGGATGGACGTTGAAGCCTCTGCCACGTCCTGCTGGGTAGCAGATGCCACCACCATGGCATCTACAGCCACGCCTTTAGTTAAGAACTCCTTCTCGGGTGGGGCAGACAAACATTTGTTAGGGCGAGAAGGCACTGGTTCCACAGTATCTGGATGTTCCCACGCCTCCGACAAACCAAATCCAGGAGCTCGTCAAGGCGGAGACACCCAGGAGGCGGAGGGCTGAGCCCGAAGGCCTTGAGAAACACCGACTCATCAGCGGAGGGTTTGGAATTCCAGCCTCGTTGCTTAAGGATCTCTAGAATGTCCGCAAATGAGACATCATCCGAGGACGACTTTGGGGTCCCCTCCGCATCATCAAGATCAGTGTCCGATGTAATAGACTCGGGGGAGTCCACGTGCTTCCTCTTGCACGATCTCTTCCTTGGGGGCTCCTCCAAAGACAACTCCGAAGAACCCTCAGGAGGAGGGGAACCCCCAGTGGGGGTAACCTCAGGCCCCGGGGCTCCGCTGCTTAGAGACAGGGGAACTGCCAAAGACCCAGTCTCCATGCCCAGGGAAGGTGCCGGTAAAGCCGCAGAGATGGCCGAAGAAGACTTGGCCAAAGCACTCCTCATAGCTCTGAAAGCCAGATCCCCAGAATCCTGGGAGGGTCTGGTCCCTGGAGCCATGATAGCAGACGGAAGTCCCGCGGCCAAAGCACCAAGAGGGAGGCTCAGAACCGACAGCATTGGTCCCGAAACGTCACCCCCGGGTCCGGCCGAAGAAGTCCGCATGCTAAACTCGGACCCGAAGGCCGGGGTTGGAGTAAGGGTCGGAGCCGACCCTAGTATCTCTACTGGCTCCATCTGCACCTGCTCCAACGGAGTCGAAGCGGTCGGAGGAGGAATGGCAATGGAGTGGGCTATCGGCTCCGAAGCCAATTGGGTCGGAGCCGAAACAAATTTCTGGAAGACTGGTGACTGGAACAGTCTTTGGAGCACCCTGTCTATGTCTGAATCTGACATCCTTGATGACCTGGAAGAGACCGAATGGGTCCGAGTAGGCCTCTCCAACGGCTCCAAGGGACTAGGGGACCGGCTCCGAATCGACTCTACAATTATCGGTGCCGAAGGAATGTCCGAACCAATTTCCATCGGTGCGAAGAGGCTTCGCCGAGGAGGAAGTGTCTGAGCGGACAACCTTCATCGGCTCCGAGATCAGTGGAGCCGATGAAGATGACCTGCCTCTCGATGCCCCAGACGACGGCTCCAAAGTCCGTGGAGCCGAAGGAGAAGCCTGCCTATGTTTTTTGGCGGTCGGTTCCGACGGACTGGTCGGCGCCCTTTCTTTTAGCAGGAGCAGGAGAGGAAGCTAATGCCTCTTCAAATGAAGGTTTAATAAGGCCTTTTAATATAAGTTTATTTTTCCTCTCTTGGAGGACCCTCGAGGAAAACGCGTGACACACACTACAGGACTCCTGTAAATGTTTGGCGCCCAAACAATACACACAGAGAGAGTGGTCGTCTGTGATCGACATCTTAAAACTGCACTTAGTGCACTTTTTAAATCCTGAAGGCCTAGGAGCCTGTGACATTATGGCAATCCAAATACAGTGAACTAGCCAAGAAGAAACACAAAAAACACACTGACTAACACTGAAGAATTTTCTTTCCTCTCTCTTCTTCTTCTTCTTTTTAACAAGGACTAAACACAATACCAAAAAAGAAGTAACGGATCCAAGACCCCTAAAAATAATAGGGAATTAGCCAAACAACGAACTGACAGGGGAAGGCCCTTCAACTCCGATGGGACCTCTAGTCTGACAAAACACAGTCACTACACAATATTTTACCAAGGAAAATACTCATTCATACACAAAATCCACTAGATAGCTGTTAAAACAGCTTTTTGTTGAATTTTAAAGAAATTCCTGACAGGAAAGTAAGTGAAAAACACTACTTAGCTCAGCTAAGCTCGAGACCACGTCTTCGCTTGTTAGCGCAAAGCGAGATCTGGGGACTGGTAGTGGTGCATCCTGGGATATAGTAAGCTCAGCCAATAAGAGACTTCGCTCTTTGGCATAAGCGTGAGGGGCTCGAACCCATCAGTCAGAATGTAGGCGAGATAGGATCACATAACATCCCATGGTTGGTGCAGTATTGTTTGGTATTCAGGGTTTTACTTCTTAGGTTACAGAAAGGTATTTTAGAGGTACTTTTGCTTCTAAGAGAGAGACTGTGCTGGACTGAAATATTTTAAACAGCTGACAAACTTGGCTGTCAAAGAAGTCCAGACACCCACCCATCCCACTGCTGGTGCATACTTACGCATTTGTTTCCCCTTTATTTACTTAACATTTTTAACTGGGTGAATGACCTGGTCTGTACACACTTTTCAGTCTCACCCCAGACAACAAAGCAAAGATATGCAGCATCAGCAGTTACAATGCATGTAATTAACAAACTGACTAGATTTGTTTTTCTAATCTTTGACAAAAAACTGAAAGAAAATATAAAAAGCGAAAAAAAAATTCCAACAAAAATTCTAGCATTACAATTCCAGCTCTTATGATGGTCTCTAGCATCTTTTCCTTCTGGAAGGGAATACCTTTCACTAATTCCATCATTGTTCAAGCTTGGAGGTGACTGTCATGCTTCAGCAGCTCCATCCATGGCAGGCTTGGATTTCTTGTATAAAGCTAAAGCACTGTTTCTTAATGGCTGAGATGCTTACCATGCTTACCATGCCACAATACCTCAGCTAAGCATATACAGACTGTCAAACATACATGTATAAAACTACTGGCAAAAACAGTTTGTCACCAGTCCCTAGACCAGCACATCTCATACTTCTCCCATCATAAAGATGCGTCATCATTGCAGGAAGTGACAAGTCTTCTTCTTGAGAAGATTAGGCCAAAGCAAGCTACTCACTCCCACCGTCTCTCATTAGCTCTACCTGATTGCTAGCCAGTCCTACACTATATGAGTCACAAGTAGGGTTTTATCCAAAGAACAGGCTTTAACAAGGTTTTTATATCACTCTTCTTCAATACTTCTACCCTGCTTTAATTTTACAGACTATATGTTTAAAGACTTGCTTCTTTTCAAATTACATTCCTGGCTCCACTAAGTCTCCTCTTCAGTTTTTCACTTGAAACTAGTCTAACTCTCAACCTAAGCACTCAAAAAGCATCCTACAGTCCAGCACTTGCTCAGACCTAATAGTAAGCACTAATATACCCCGTCACTTGACTGCCCAGCAGGGCAAGGCTCTTTATCCACCCCTCACCAACCAAGTGACTAAGCAGCTCACCCTACTATTCAGGCATGACCAAAGGGCAACTTCAGGTGTACTCTCCAGTCCAGCTGGTGAATCTGGGTATCCTGAGGCAATGTTACAACTGCCTCATGTACACAGACAGCCCTCTCCTCCTACCACAAAACACTAACATATGTGAGAGATGCAATTACACAGCCAAACTGGAGGCTAAGGTATCTCCACCCAAGACTGGAACAGACAGTCATGAGGAGAAGGTTAGCACTTGCACCACACCTCCAGCCTCATAAAGACCTACTAAACCAGCACTGGCAAAAGATACACATAAATACACAAAATCATGCTCGGAGGCTCTAAATAAAAACCTACAAAAGCATCAGAGAGCTCCAAAGCAGACACTCAAAAAATCTGCACCTCCCGTCACAAACCAGACAACACATAAAACAGAAAATCAATGTGCCGCACAATCACAGCCCTTAAGGCGAAATAACATACCTAACACACTAATAATAGGTGACTCAATAGTCAGGTACACTGATGCCCCACTCACTAGGCTGGACAAGGAGAAGGTTACTGTTAGCTGCCTGTCGGGAGCCAGAATCCGCCACATAACACAAGCACTCAGGTCACTCCAGAACAAGTACAAATATGACTTTGTCATTGTTCATGTTGGTATGAACGACCTGAGCCGTACCTCCCTGGACTACATGAAAAGAGACATGGAAGAGGTCTCTGATCATGCAGCCCAGGTGGGTATGACCCTGACCCTGAGTAGCATCCTGCCCTCACCAAGAATGATACCTCAGTATAAATAAAAAATGATCAATTTCAACAATTGGCCAAGCTTCTGGTGTCACTCAAAGTGGATCCAGTGTCTGTCAGCCTGGGATGACATGCTCGACAAGCCGAGTTGCTTCACAAGAGACGGCTTGCACCTGTCACCCCTTGGCTTTTAAATACTGGCCAAGGCTCTTGCTGCCCCCATACTGCCTTTTTTAGGCAAGGCTCAAAATTCAAACCCACCTCCGAAACAGCACAAGTAAAAAACTGAGGGTTATGCTAATCAACGCCAGGAGTTTAAAATCTCAAAATGCATGCGCTCAAAGCACTCCTAAGTATGGAGAACGTCAACATCTGTGCAGTAACTGAAACCTGGTTCAAGGCTCCAGAGAGCACTCCAGCACTACTGGGCTACAACTTATACCACACATTTCGGCCACAGAACATGGACCGAAACACAAAAGGAGGGGGTGTATCCATATTCATCAAGGATACCCACACCTCCAGGTTAGTGGCGCAGCATGATACCTCTGAGATCATCCATGTGCAACTAACATCGGGCAAATCTGCAATGCAAATTGTGGCCTGCTACATATCACCCTCCATGACCCAGGACCACCACTCCGCCTTTCTGGAGACACTGGAAAACATGAAGGTCCTACCGAACACCCTGATCTTGGGAGATTTCAATTACCCTACCATTAACTGTGAAAAGTACTTGAGTACAAACTCCCAGGCTCAGCGCTTCCTGGAATTTATCAACTCAAATGCCCTGGATCAGCTGGTAAACTCTCCTACCAGACGCCACAACATATTGGACCTGGTCATCACCAACATGGTCGACAGGTGCTCCGTACCGGAGGTCAACCCGTCACTGGTTAGATCAGACCATAAACTAATCACCCTGGATGTCCACACCCCACCATCAACCCCAACCAAGGAGACCACAGTGAAAAACTTTTCTAAATCAAACTTCACCTTACTTAAGTCAGAGGTGGTAAGTTTCACAGCCCCCAAGCTAAAGGATAACACTGCCCAAGATGCAGAATCCTTTACAATTGCACTCTATTAGCACCTACAAGGATGCATGGATCATGCCATCCCTAGCAAAACCAAGACTCACTCCCCTAAGAGAAGGAAACCAGTCTGGTGGACCCCTGCCATAAACAGGTTATACAACAAAAGGAGGAAACTAGTTCAGAAAAAAAGCAAATCCCAAGAAGGAAAGACATCCCTGATCTGTATCAGTAAGAAACTAAGGTCCCTCATAAAATCATCCAAGGCTAACTTTGAAAGAACAATAGCCAAGGACTTGAAAGATAACCACAAAGCCTTCTTTAGCTATGTCAAAAATCTAAGTGGCAACTCGCAGATATGCTCTGAGATAGTGCAAAATATACTGAACCTACTGATATTGCCAACATACTGGCAGACAGATTCAGTGCAAACTTCACCTTCCTCTCACCTTCAAAAGGGCCCACAACAATACCGGAAAAGTGTAGTGTTCCGGAAATCACAGCCCTTTCAAAAGCCAAAAACACAGCATCAATGGGGCCAGATGGTGTCCCAGGCTGCATCTTGCACGAACTACAGAACGAACTAACTCCCCACCTAAATACACTGTTCAACCTCAACCTCTCCACAGGCTACGTGCCCATAGAATGGTGCACAGCAATGGTTATTCTGCTCCACAAAGGAGAAGCCACAACTGACCCTGGTAACTATTGCCCCATAAGCCTGACTAGCCTGGTCTGCAAGGCTGTGGAGCGCATCATCATGGAACTCATTAACAAAGACATTGGGAACCTCCAAATACTTGACCCAACCCAGTTCAGCTTTGTTAAGGGCAGATCATGCCTACTAAACCTGGTTGACTTCTTCAAGACAGTTACCAAGGCCATAGATGAGGGGAAAGGTGGTTCACACAGCCTACCTTGATCTCACCAAGGCATTCAACACCATTCCTCACTCAGGTATTATAGAAAAACTCACCAGCCTGAACATAAACCCCTACGTCACAAGATGGGTTGCCAACTGGCTTACAGACAGAACTCACAAGGTAAGAATAGCAGGCTCCAGGTCTGACTCTAAACCAGTCACAAGTGGTGTCCTGCAAGGCTCAGTTCTGGGACCCCTACTGTTCGGCATATATTTCTCAGAAGTACAGGCAAACACAGGGGGACTATGGCCAACCAAGTTCACCGATGACTGCAAACTGGGAGCCATAATTGACTCTCCGGCTGACACGGACATCCTACAAAAAGGCCTTACTGAGACAGACACCTGGTGTCAAAGTCATGGCCTCAAGCTAAATGCCAAAAAATGCATAGTCATCCCGTTTGGGAAAAACAAAACACCCACGAATTACCACATAGGTGGTAGCCCCCTTAATACAGAAGAGGTAATAAGAGATCTGGGGACCCAGGTAGATAGTAATCTCTCCTTTGACAATCATATTGCCAAAGTAGTTAGGAAATCCTTCTACGTGGCCCATCTAATTACTAAGGGGTTCGCATCTAGAAATAAAGAGGTTATAGTGCCCCTCTACTTGTCACTCATCAGACCCATCATAGAGTACAATGCCCCATTTGGGATGTACCTCACATGACACTTCCAAAAGCTTGACAGACCACAAAAGCACCTCACCAAGAGGATTACTGGCCTCAAACATATGTTCTATGCAGTCCGACTGAAAAAACTCCGGCTGTACTCAGTGGCATATTGCTTACTCAGAGGTGATCTCTGCCTGACTTACAAAGCCATGTCCAACTCGGAAATGATGGACATGCTCCACCTAAAGAAATCCGAGTCACTGCGAGCCACGCGCTCTAGTGAGCTAAACCTCACCACAACAATAAATAGAACATGCTGGAGGGATAGATTCCTGTCACAGAGACTCCCCATGCTTTGGAACAAAATTCCTAACTACATTAGGCAGAGCCCCTCACTAACACTCTTCAAGAGAAGCCTTGACGAGTGGATGGGTAACAGAAAGTACACCCCTGGGATCACTTCATTGGCTCTGCTTGACAGAGGCTCAGTTAATTAATCAATGGGGCGGCGAAAGCCGACACACTCTGGCTAGGCTTATAAATGCCCTCGGGCAGATAGCCTAGTACCTACCTATGAACCTATATGAATTTCATCAGATTCTGCACTATTTTGATTAAGAAGAGAGCTCAGGTTGGGATAAACTAATTATTTCGGTCTTAGACCCACACGATACTCCTTTGACACTGACATTATCAGCATAATTTCCACTGATGGAGGATGACGATAACATAACATAGCTGCCTTAAAGTTATTATTCTAATACAACTAGCTATCCTGAGCATTTTTAAAACTCCAGTTCTTTTCATGTATCATGCACATATTTTATTTGTGAACTTAAATACAGTGAACTACTGAGTTAACAGCAGCTTAATTCTACTTGATTCCTGGTGGATTAGAATGATTAATCACATAAAGTGGACCCCAAAAAGAACAGGAATGTTCATCTTGTGAATGAAGCATACCCTCCTGTAGAAGACTGTCTGGTCAAATCCACATGATTCTTAAAGAGTCATGCTACTGGATATCCCAAAAATATTTGCATAGTGAATTGTGTCAAATATGTAGAGCATAACTTAAGACATTCTGATGCACGTTAGACATCTCAGCTCATTAAAGAAAGAAGAGGCAGCTCACCTATTCAGCGTCTTTTCACAGTTGCTCTACTCTTCATCTGCATACCCAAAGTCAAGTCCCGAATTCACATTACGTAAATCCTAAGTGTCTAAAAAGTTTCACAGTCAAAATGTTCATAAAATGCAGGGCAGTGCTAGTAAATATACATCAGCATATCTCCCCAGCAGGAAATGTATCATGCTGACAGAAATGTAATTTAATTTATTTCAGTTTTTTTAAATAAAGTTTGTTTACAGAGGCACAATACTGATCCATTTGGCTGTTTCTAATGCCCGTCTAGTGGTGATACTGTAAGGTAACCCAAAAACAAAAGGATGCAAATCGGTTTCAAATAATAAAGTCAGATATAAGTTACGGAAATGACTAATGAACAAAGGTTCAAGAAAACGTTTTTCATAAAATCAAGTCATTAAATCCCAAACAGAAACATATAACTTATAAAAATACTACTACTATATTTACAAACATATAAGGTAATGGAAGGAATGGGTAAGAGTGTTAGAAAGACAGATGGAATGGATTGTGGGGAAAAAGAAAAAAAACAGAAAGGATATAAAAGATAAAAATAAATACATTTATTAAAATAAAAAAATACATTATGACAATGTTAACATTTTAGTATAGTGCCAGACCTATCTCTGAAACAATAATAATGAAATCCTGTACGAGTGCTGATGTGATCATTAGTGTATGAATGCAAGCCTTTTTCCCCACAACATCAAGGCTGCAGTGTTCTACGGATTTTTCCTTTCCTCAAGATGGAGAGATCACAAACTTCAGAGTTGGTATAAATAAGTAATGGGGGTGTATGGGGGTGTGCATAGTGACGTGCAGTCCCACAAAAATGCCTTATCCCTACTCTTTTTTCTTCCATTGTGATCACAGCTTTGACAATCCATCACAATGGAGATGAGCGAAGTCATGTCACAAAGCCATTTCAAAAACTTATTGCTTGTTCTTGTAAGTGTGGAGGGTCCAAATTCTTATTCCATCAATTTTCTGCAACATCAATGAATTCAGTACTGTCATTTGTCCATTCTTCAATGAGCGCAAGCCATAAGAGAAACATTTTAAATCAAAAGCTCTACATCTTTTTTGTTTTATATCCTTCCCATTAATCACATGAGAATTAAGTAATCCTGGCTAACACTATTAAGAAAACCTCCAGTATTAAGGAGAAATTATATTAAAATGGGAAGACTCAGGTGTGAATGAAAAAGGCTGATATTATACAAAGGCTACATAACATTGTAGTTCTTGTAACCAACTTTACTCAGGGATCCGAGTACCAATATTATGGCCTTAGACAAAATATGCCTCAGACATAAAGCAAAACCCTGCATATCTAGACATGTATAATATATACTACTATAGTCTACTGGAGGAGGGGAAGACCAAAATAATGAGAGCTGCGACTGTGCATAGAAAATTGCAGTGTGGTGTATACTCAGGCCACACTGCTGTGGTCTGCATCAGGCAGCACCTTTCACAAAAGCAAGGACAAGTATTTTCTGAATGCTAGTTTGTGACATGGTTACTTTGGACCACAGCAACAGATGAATGGATTCAAGACCAGTGGACATCAAAGAATTCTCAGCATAATACTACCTAGAAACTTTTTACCTCCTAAAAATCACCCAATCTCGACCCGGATTTAGATTAATCAATATCCTCTCTCTCTCACACATGTAAAGGGAGTTGATGCATGTCCTGGGAAGCCTCTGAGGAGCAGCATTATCATGACTATTTGCTCTCCTGCTGTGTATCTTTTACATGAATCCTCTCATTTACTAGACACTGCAGATATATTCTGCCTAGGTTTAAGGAGATAAGCACTGCATTGCAGGATACAATAAGGCCCTAAAGGTCAAAATTATGTCCATTCTAAATACAGGTAGCCCATTAAGAAACAGTATAGACATTAAGTTCTGTGACACAAGATTTGGCAAGCATAAAATCAAGATAGTCTCTCAATGCATCTGACTAAAGAAATCCACAAAGGTAAAAGTGCAGCAAGATTCCTACATGAAAATTTCATATAATATATATATATATATATATATATATATATATATATACACACACACACACACACACACACACACACACACACACATATATATATAGACACACACACGTGCACATATATATATATATATATATATATATATATATATATATACACACACACACACACACACATACATATATATATATATATATATATATATATATATATATATATATATATATATATATATATATATATATATATATATATATATATATACACACACACACACATACACACACACATATATATATATATATATATATATATATATATATATATATATATATATATATATGTATTTTTTTTTCCCCCCACACACAAGGCAAGAACACATTTCAATTTATAGAAGACACAATTATCAAAAATGAAATGGGAATCACCTTATGACCCCAAAGTCTCTACTATGATCTATCCACACACTAATAAATTGTCTTAATGTTGTTGTCTTTCGGCTTTTCCCGGTTAGGGGTCGCCACAGTGGAACTCCGGTCTGCTAATGATTGGCAGTAGATTTTCATGAACGCCGAGGTGCCAGCTCGACGTTCAACCTTCAACGAAGGCACGCCCATTTACGCATGTCTTTCGAACGTCCACCCAACCGCGGGGAGGACATGCAGACTACAATTGTCTTAATATAAGTGCTCAACTCAGTCGCGGGATCACAATTAGTATAAAAAAAAAAAGCACACTTAGAAACATTAAAAAGGATTTTATTATCTAAGCATCAGATAAATGTTAAACGTCTTAAAGGATATTAATTAAATCCTAATCTAAAGTTATCTGACGTCTGGACAACCAGACAGATTAATTGCATCTGTAACTAAATTGGAAAAACAAACAACATTAGTCAAAGTGATTTCCCTTTCCATAATTACAAAATGTTGGAATCAACTACAAGACAAAGATTATTTTAGAAAATACATTACATATAACTACTTCAAAAATGTTACTATTATACAGGAAAGACTGACAACCTATAGCTGAAAACAACCCTCCTGAAAATACAGGAGCAAATAGGGGTTGTTTCCAAATTACAGAAACAAAGCCATGTACAACTGCACAATGTCTACCTACAATACAAACTGACCTGCAGACCTCTTACCTCCCATCTTTTCTTCAGATATACATCTTCTACATGTGATACAAGTGCAGCTGCACTTTATTCAGGAAACCCTATTCATTCTCAGAATTACTACATCTTCCAGTTGTCAGGGTGCAACCATTTTGTGAACCACATCCACTGAGTTATAACTGCGTACTCTGTACAAACAGATTACTGCTGGAAACTTAAATTTCAGACTGCTAACTGTATTTTAGCTATTCTGGATTTAGTGGACTCACCAATTAAAGGGCGTTTATCTACAACCTTAAATAGATGATAAGTGAGTACTTACCATACCTAGGATTGTACTTATGCAATGAGCATACACATTGGTAAATTGCTTCTGGTCCTCTATGTGCAACTCTTTAAAAATTTTAAAGACTAGCATTCCTAGGCACACAACCCTTTTTGCTCAGCCAGTCTCTCTGCATCATAATTAAAGGGCTGTGCATACTCTACTTATAACCATTTTGACTCTCTTAAACTAAGTATCACCTGCAGGAGAAGCTAGTGTATAAGTTGATAAGAATATAAAATTCTAAATATTAAGGTTCTTGCATAAAGGAATGATGAACTGCAAGAAACAAACTAAAGATAGATATATAGGGAAAGAAACAGGCATCTATTGCAATAATCTCCCTAAATATAAACAGATACAATGAGGGCTCACCTATCAATAACACTTAATCTCAAGAGGCCCTTTGCAGTACAGATACACTTGAAATCTGATGAACTGGCATCCAAATGATCTAGGCTGCAGTGATTAGAACCAGCAATTAGTCATGAAAAGGTTGCAGCAGAAAAGATAAGAATATTCAAATCAATGAAACATGCACAAGAGGTACGGTTGCCTTTGGTGACATGAGCCTTGATGGCATCAGAGAGAGACCTGCTGACCAGAAGACAAAATACACCCACTGCAGATGTCGCACCACAGTGAAGAAGGTGTACGTACCATAAGAAACTGTCTTCACTCTACATATGACGTCTTCACTTCAATTATTCTAGTTAGAATTCATACAGACATTTTTACAGATTTAATACATTATCATTCCTTGATTAGGCTCTCATGTTTATGTTAGAGCAAATGAAACTGGTATCGCACAAACAAAGGAAATTAATAAAGGAATTCCCAATACTATTCTAGCATGTCCAAAGGTCAGTTGTCAATCTCCTCTTCGGTCCAGCTGGTGAATCTGGGAATCTTGAGGCAATGTTACAACTGCCTCATGTACACAGACAACCCTCTCCTCCTCCCAACAAATTCCAACACATGTGAGAGATGCAACCATATAGCCAAACTGGAGGCTAAGCTCTCTCAACTCAGTACTGGCGTAATCAGTCAGGAGTAGAAGGAAACCACACTCACTACAATTCCAGTCTCACATAGACCTACCACGACAACAAACCAAACACATAAACACACAAAAACATACTCGGAGGCTCTAAATAAAAATCTGCCTAAGCAGCAGAGACCTCCAAAGCAGACACCCAAGCAACCGCTACCCCAAAACAAAACACGTGCAACACATAGCTCACAAAGCCAGTGTGCCGAACAGTCACAGCCCTTAAGGCTAAACAACACACCTGATACACTTGTAATAGGTGAATCTATCATCAGGCACACTGACGTCCCGCTCACCAGGATGAACAAGGAGAAGGTCACGGTGAGCTGCCTGTCAGGCGCTAGGATCCGCCACATAACACAAGCACTCAGGTCACTCCAAGGCAAGTACAAATATGACTCAGTCATTGTCCATGCTGGTGTGAATGACCTGAGACGTACCTCCCTGGACTACATGAAAAGAGACATAGAGGAGCTCTCTGAGCATGTAGCCCAGGCCAGTATGACCCTGACCTTGAGTAGCATCTTACCCTCACCAAGAATGATGCCACAATATGAAGACAAGATGATCAATTTCAACAATTGGCTTAAGTATTGGTGTCATTCAAAGGGGATCCAATGCCTGTCAGTCTGGGATGACATGCTCGACAAGCCACGATGCTTAGCTAGGGACGGCTTGCACCTGTCACCCCTGGGCTTTGGATATTGGCAAAGGCTCTTGCTACCCCCATAGTGCCTTTTAGGCAAGGCTCAAAAGACAAACCCACCTCCATAGGTATCACAAGGTATAAGAAACTAAGAGTAATGCTACTCAACGCCAGAAGTCTAAACCTCAAGATGCACGCTCGAAACTCTCCTTAGCATGGAGAACATCGATATCTGTGCAGTAACGAAACCTAGTTCAAGGCTCCCGAGAGCACCCCAGCACTACCAGGTTATACCTCATACCATGCTTTTCGCCCCAAAACTTGGACCGAACCACAAAAGGAGGGGAGTATCAATATTTCAAAGATACCCACACCTCCAGGTTGGTGGCACAGCACGAAGCATCAGAGACTATCCATGTGCAACTAACAGTGGGTAAAACTGCCTTCCAGTTTATAGCCTGCTACAGACCACCCTCCCAAACACAGGAACCCCACTCGGCCTTCCTGAGAATACTGGAAAATATGAAGGTCTCTCCAAACACCATTATATTGGGCGACTTCAACTACCCAAACATAGACTGGGAGCATTACTCTAGCTCCAACACCCTAGCCCAAAGGTTCCTAGAATTTATAAACTCAAATGCTATGGAACAACTTGTTACCACTCCCACAAGAGGGGAAAACATACTGGACCTGATCATCACCAACATGGGGACACTATGCTCCAGACCAGAACTGTATCCCTCACTGGTAAGATCAGACCATAAACTAATCTCACTGGATATTCACATCCCGACCCCACCCCCTGCCCAGAAAACCACAGTGAAAAACTTCTCTAAAGCAAATTTCACATGCCTCAAAATCAAGGCGGAATCCTTCAAAGCCCCCGGGGGGCCTGTGGAAAATACGGCCCAGACCGCAGAATCCTTTATAAACGCATTCTATGAACACCTTCAGGAATGCATGGATCATGCAATCCCAAATAAAACCAAGACCCAATCCTCCAAAGGCAGACGCCCTGTCTGGTGGACCCCAGCCATAAACAAACTATACAATAGAAGGAGGAAGCTACTACATGATAGAGCAAAATCCCAAAAAGGGAAGGCATCTCTGGTCAGTATTAGCAAAAAACTACGGGCACTCATAAAATCGTCTAAGGCCAGCTTCGAGAGAAAAATTGCACAGGACACTAAGGATAATCACAAGGCTTCCTTTAGTTATGTTAGGAACCTGGGTGGGAATTCCCAGATATGCTCAGAATTAGTCCAAAATGACAAAAAATACACAGAGCCCACAGACATTGCCAACATCCTAGCTGACAGGTTCAGTGCAAACTTCTCCCCCCCCACCAAAAGGGCAAATATCTATCCCAACAGAGTGCTGCCCCCCTGACATCTCAGATGCTCAGGTAAGAGCCGCCCTCTCCAAAGCAAAAAACACAGCATCAATGGGACCAGATGGTGTCCCGGGCTGTGTCCTACATGAACTCCAAGAAGAGCTAAACCCAAACATAAAACTACTGTTCAGTCTTAGCCTTACTACAGGATATGTACCCAAAGAGTGGCGTACAGCAACAGTGGTCCCTCTCCACAAAGATGGTGCCTCAACGGATCCTGGAAACTATCGCCCCATAAGCCTGACTAGCTTGGTCTGCAAAGCTATGGAAAGGATCATCATGGACCTCATAAATAAAGATATTGGGGACCTACAGACACTGGATCCTACCCAGTTTGGCTTTGTTAAGGGCAGATCCTGCCTCTTAAACCTGGTCGATTTCTTTGAAACAGTCAACAAGGCCATTAACGAGGGGAAGGTGGTCCACACAGCCTACCTGGACCTCGCAAAAGCCTTCGATACAATACCCTACTCAGGCATTATAGATAAGCTCACCAGCTTAAATATAAACCCCTATGTTACTAGATGGGTTGAAAACTGGCTCAAGGACAGAACCCACATGGTTAGAATTGCTGGAGCCATGTCAGACTCCAAACCAGTTACAAGTGGCATCCCACAAGGCTCAGTCCTGGGACCTCTCTTGTTTGGTATATATTTCTCGGCGGTACAGGCCAACACGGAAGGACTGTGGCTGACCAAGTTCGCAGATGACTGCAAACTGGGCGCCATAATCAACTCTCCAGCTGACACAAGCATCCTCCAAAAGGGCCTCATAGAAACAGACAACTGGTGCCAGAGCCATGGCCTCAAGCTAAACGCCAAAAAGTGTATAGTCATCCCCTTTGGAAAAACAAAGTGCCCACAAATTACCACATAGGTGGTAATCCATTAAGTACAGAAGAAGTCATTAGGGACCTGGGGACCCAGGTTGATAGCAATCTCTCATTTGACAACCACTTGGCCAAAGTGTTTAGAAAAACATTTTATATAGCCCACCTAATCATGAAGGGATTCACATCTAGATCAGGGGAGGTCATCGTGCCTCTTTACTCATCCCTCATCAGGCCCATAATTGAGTACAATGCCCCTTTTGGGATGTACCTTACCAGACACCTGCAGCAACTGGAAATACCCCAAAAGTACCTCACCAAGAGGATCAAAGGGCTCAAACAGATGCCATATGCTGCCCGGTTAAAGAAACTCCAGCTCTACTCAGTGGCATACCGCCTGCTCAGAAGCGATCTGTGCCTGACGTATAAAGCCATGTCCAACCTGGAATTAATGGACATGCTGCACCTCAGAAAATCTAAATCCCATCGAGCTACGCGCTCGAGAGACTTGAACCTCAGCACTGAAATAAATAGGACATGCTGGAGGGACAGATTCATAACCCAGAGGCTCCCTTCACTCTGGAATAAAATCCCAGTCCAGGTTAGGCAGAGTCCCACATTGACTCTCTTCAAGAGGAATCTTGATGAGTGGATGGGAGATCGTAGGTTTACCCCGGCTATCACTTCTGTGTCACTGTTAGACAGAGGCACAGTATACTAACCTCAAAAAAAGGCATAGCAAAATTAATTTAAAATGGGTGGCGAAAGCCAAACACTCTGTCTAGGCTTATAAATGCCCTAGGGCAGATAGCCTAGTATGAAAATATGAACCTATGAACAAATCAAAACCATGTAACACTATAAATACTTGGGTATATGGTTACACTCAATCTCAGCTTTCACTTTCACATACAAATCAAGAAATTGAAAGTGTACAAACTCGTTTTCTGGGCTAAGAAAGCATCATACTTCCTCTTCCCAAAAGGTACAGCAGCTATCAGCAAAGGTGCCCTTCTCCCACAGTTAGAATATGGGCTCCCAGGTCACTGCAGCTACCTCAAAGGATAATCTAAACAGTCTACAAAACTGCTTCAAACAACATTTGCAGGTTCTTTTCCCTCTCCCCACAAAGACAGCATCACTGCTCCTTACTTTATGCTATTATTAAACTTCCATAGAACAATACAACTTCTACTCTACCAAATTTCATAACATTTTACCTTTGCAACCCTAGGCTGAACTTGAAAACGGTCCAGTAGGCTCAATGTTCTATCCCATCAACAAGCAAAACAAAATAAAATAAAATGAAATAAACACAGAGAGGGAGGGTCAAGAAATAGGGTAGCAATAATTTGCACTGTAATACAGAGTAACAGACAGGGGAGGAATTAATGTCAAGTAAGTGAAGTGAAGTTAAATTTGAGGTTGGAAAATATGGCATAGGTGTAAATGACATAGAATAACAGAAAAATTGTAAAACAGTATAAAATTCAAATAAAAACAGAGAAGAATGAAGGTAAATAAGGGCATCAAGAAAAATTAGGTCAATCATTGCAGGAACAGATTGTGTCAAATCCAAGTGATGTGCAAGTTTTGGATGTGAGACTAGAAACCACAGTACTGTTTTAGAGATAGTAAAGTGTTTTAGACTTCAGCTACGTGAAAGCAGGTAATCGCCAAAATGGCCTCCTAGTTTTGCTACTAGAAGGGAAAGAAAGGATGACAAGTATACCATATGAAAAGGTACTGCAACAAACAATAATAAATGTAACACATGCAAGAAAGGGAAGCATGTATCATAAACAGTTTAAGCAGAAAGCTTATCTGCATAGCAGAATTTTGTTTTTAGAGAATGTTCACTGTACATTGCTAAGTGGCTGGCATATGACAATTATTTTACTTTTTATTCATTTATTTATTTATTTTGCAAATCTGGCAATTTCAGGATATGAAGTAAGGAGTTTAGAAATGAACAAAAGTAGTGAAATTAATTTATGCACATAATATACTGACATACTGACAATATTATTTATTGTATTTGCTTACTAGGAATGTCTCACAGGGTAAAACCCATTAACATCAAATGCCTAAGGAGAAAAGTTCTACACACACAGACTAAATAATTTTACAAACCATATATTCAGCATCAGTAACTAATGGATCAGCAAAATGAGATGAAAACTACAATGGTACTGTTGGCAGTTCTGATGAAATCATATAACTTTCTCATGTAAAATACTGCCGATACTATAAAGCCCATAGGTAAAATACCAAAGTAAGTGAACCTCTACTTGGCTGAAGAAAGGTTACACATACTACAGTTAAATGAGATCTGATTATGACTTCATGATTGAGACAGAGCTGATGGTTGACTAAATACATATTAACAGTGAAGGTACATGTCAAAGAAAGATTCAGCTTTAAGAATAATTGCATTTCCCATTGTTGCAGACATACTGCTTGAGTTGTGATCTAAAGGACAGCGGGCTGGAGATGGTCCTAATAGAAAGTGGCAGTTTGTGCCAGGTTTTTAATATAGTATGAGAAATAAAGAAGTTATGTCTTACCATAACATTCCATCTGTGTTGTCGATCTTCACTAATCCTTGACTGTGGGCTCGGTTCTGAGCCTCAGAACCAACTCGGCTGTTTATTTCAGCTCACTCCTTCCAAAATCTCCAGTTAGCTTTACCCATAATGCTCCTCTCAAAGTTACCTCAGATCGAGTTTACCCAAAATAGTGGCAGACAATTAGCAAATAAGAATAAGAGTCCAGATACGTTTCCCTAAAATGAAGCCAGTTCTTGAAAAATTCAATCCACTAAGAATCTCAGGCTGGAGGAAGGAGGGGGGGGGGGGTGTCAAGGATTAGTGAAGATCGACAACACAAACGGAAAGTTATGGTAAGACATAACTTCTTTATCTGATGTTGTCAGTCTTCACATAATCCTTGACTGTGGGACAGAGTCCCTAGCTCCTTGAATCTTGGTAGGTTTCAAGGAAGAATATTCCTAAGCACCATCAAACTGAATGATACTCGTCCTCTACAAACCTGATCTAATTTGCAATGAGTGATAAAAGTATGAGGAGAAGACCAAGCGGCTACTGCACAAATGTCATATAAAGAAGATCTGTCATGAAAAACTGCAGAAGCTGCCACCACTCTAGTTGAGTGGGCTTTTATTGGACATGAAAGGCTGAGCCCTTTTGATTGACAGACAAATGTGATACAATCTTTGAGCCATTTCACTAAAGTAACCTTGGAAACTGGGTTATCCAAAGAATGCGAGGAAAAAGCAACAAATAGTTGATTAGATTTTCTGAAATCCTTTGTTCTTTGAAGATTAAAACATAGCTGTCTGTGGACATCTAGTGAATGAAGGGAATACTCCACTTTATTAGAAAAATTAGAGAAAAAGTCCAGTAGTTGAAGTGTCTGATTAATATTAGATTATGAGACTACATTCAGTAAAAAGGATGGATTAGTCTTAAGGGAGACCCTGTCTTTCTGAAATATTATGTAGGGTGGTTTGCAGTACAAGGCCTGAAGTTCAGATACTTTTCTGGGAGATGTAATAGCCACTAAAAATAAAGTTTTCCAAGACAAAAACTTTAAGTCACAAGTAGCTGATGGTTCAAAAGGATACAAACTAGGGCACTGAAGAAGTAGTGTTAGATTCCAAAGAGGAATGTGTTCTTTAAATGGAGGTCTTAATATTAGGAACCCCTTTAAAAAGGCTTTACAAAGTTTGTGTGACATAAGGGATGATTCATCAAACCCCATATGGAAGTTCGAGATTGCTGCTAAATGGACTTTAATTGTTGAGGAACCAGACTGATAAAAATTAGCTAAAAAATCCAAAACTTTATGGACATGAGTTGAATAAGGATGAAGTTTGTTCATAAGGGCCCAAGTTGCAAATTTGTATCATTAATTCAATACAGTTTTCTAGTTAAAGATTTGTGATGGGCCACAATGATTTGACGGACAGGAGAGAAAAGTGAAGGATGCCTGGCAATCATGGGAATTGGAGAAGCCACACCATGAGCTTTAGATGATGGAAGTTCAGATGAACCATGCCCTCAGGATGAGACAGCAGATCTGGAGCTGGGTTCAGCATCCATGGTTTTCGAAGAAGATGAGGCCAAAGGAAGGGAAACCAAATTTGTTGTGGCCAAAAGAGGGCAATGAGGATTATTGAGTTCTCCAACCTCTTGGCATTCTTTAGAAACTGGGATATCAATGGAGTTGGGGAAAGGTATAGAAAAGACTGGGTGGCCAATCGTGGAGAAGAGCGTCTCTGGGTGGCTCTCCCGGAGGGGGGGGATTAGGGCAAAGGAACTGCTGCACTTGTTGTTTAAAGGGGATGCAAAAAAGATCACAGGAAGGCTGGCCCCAGTGACAAAAAAATCTCCTTCGCCACCAGAGAACTGAGACACCACTCGTGAGGCTTGAGAATGGTTTTGCTCAGTTTGTCCATTATCACATTGTAGCTCCCTGCAATGTGCATTGCTGCGAGAAAGCGGTTGGATGAAATCACACATTGCCAAACTCTGACGGCTTCTCAACATAGTGGGTAAGATTTGGTTCCCCCCTGTTTGTTGATATACCAGACTAATGACATGTTGTCAGTCTGAATTACTACTATTCCTACAGGAAGAGCATCCTGAAATTCTTGCAATACTAACAGCACTGCCCTCATCTCTAAAATACTGATGTGCAAGTTGGCTTCCAGTTGGGTTCACGTGCCTTGGACTGTCCTTCACAAATAATGCCCCCCCCCATCTGGGAAGCATCCATGGTCACTATGGCTTGGGGTTACTGAAGGATGAATGGTCGACCTGAAAGAATCTTGGAGTGGAGCCACCACAAAAGACCCTGTTTGCAGTGACTGGTAATCAAGATAGGGTGAAACATTGGCTGATCTATCAGAGACCACTGGGAGGCTAGTAAACATTATAAGATTTACATGTGATATCTTGCTAAGGGAACAGGAGTGACTGAGGCTGCCATCGAGCCTAATGCTTGTAGGATTAATCCTGCTGGAACAGCTTTTGCTCTGGATAATTTGGCTGACCTGAGATCTGATCTTTTGTAGCCTTTCCGGTGGAAGTGAAGCAACTCCTACAACTGTGCCCAACAGGGCTCTGATGAATTCTAGTTGTTGTGAGGGTTGCAAATTTGACTTTCTGTAATTTACTGTGATGCCTAGATATGCACAGAGATGCAGAGTGTAATCTCTTGCCCGTTCTATCTGATGCCTGGTGGTAGCTGTGAGGAGCCAGTCGTTGAGGTATGGAAAAACTCAAAATCCTTGCAGTCTGATATGAGCTGCTACCACTGCCATGTATTTGGTGAACACCCTGAGGGCTGAGGTTAGTCCAAAGGGCAGTGCTCTGCATTGAAAATGACTGTCTCCCAGCCAGAAACGTAGGAACCTCCTGGAAAGTTTGTCCATTTTTATGTGGTAATACGCATCCTGGAAGTCTATAGAGCACATCCAATCATCCTATTCCATAAATGGAAGTATGGACTGTACACAGACTATTCGAGATTTGGTTTGTTGTACTGCTTTGTTGAACTGGCTGAGATCCAAAATGGGTCTCCAGTCCCCTGTTTTTTTGGACAGTAAAAAGAACCTGGAGTAAAACTCAGATCCTATTTGGTCTGGTGGGACTTTTTGGATGACTCTTTTGTCAAGCAGTGTTTGAATTTCCGCTACTGCTGCTTCCCTGTGATTGGGTGGAACATGCTTGAGTCATTTTTTGGGTGTTTGACTTGTAGAAAGTGGGATATTGTAACCTCTGGAAATTATTCCCTGCACCCATTTGTCCAAAGTTTTCAGTTGCCAGGTCCGTTGATGCAGGAATAACTGTCCCCCGACTGCCTCCAGAGGAAGACAATCAGACCTCCGTTCAAGAGTGCTAGTAGGAAGTACCAGAGAAGGAATCCCTGGTTCTGCGGGCCACTTCTGCCTCTAGGGTGGCATCGTCCATTACTTCCCCCTCTGCCCCGGGGAAAGTCTTTGCCATGTGAGCCCTGGAAAGGCCCTTGGGATTTTTTAAACCATAGTCTCCCACTTCTCTGGTTCCTAGAGTAAGGCCGTTGAGGAGTGGAGAAACATACTCCTACCGCAGAAAGAGTCTTGCCATCTTTCTCACATCTGTCCAGAGTGTCTTTTACCTTAGGACCAAAAAGGAATGATCCATCAAATGGAAGGATGACAAATGACACTTTCAATGGCTCCACAAAGTCCCACAAGTGCATCCAGGAGTGTCTTCTAATGGCTATGTCTGAACCTGCCGCTCTTATCTTCCCTTCAGTAGCGTGGGCAATCAGCCTCACAGATGAGGTAGAAATTGCTTTGAGGGTGGTGAGCTGAGAAGTAACTTTGTCCCATATACCTTCAGCTACTGCTCCTAAGAGGGTATCCGAAAGCTCTTTGACTAGATCCCTCTATAACCTTGTAAAGTGCACCATGTAGTTCACGGATCTGAGAGCAAAGGTCGATGAAGCGTAAACATGCTTCCCAAATCTATCCATAGTCGTAGACTCCTGTTAGGAGGATGGATAGTTGGATTTCCTCAGCAAGTTCCTTCTTAGTGGCTGCCGCTATCACCATGGCATCCACGGGTATACCTTTAGACCAATGTTCTTCTTTGGGGGCAGAAAGGATCCAGTCAGGTCTCTTGGGGACTGGTTCAATGGGAGTTGGGCATCTTCCATGCCCGCTGCGTAATCAATTTAATATTCTTGTCAGTGGGTGGAGAGATCCAAGAGGTAGAAGGTTGGGCACAAAAAGCCTCCAAGTATACCGACTCCTCCGAAGAAGGTTGGAGGGAATACCAGCCACCCCTCTGATTCAGGATCTCTAGGATGTCCCCGAAGGAAACATCATCAGGGGGTGACTTTGGGGAACCTTCCCCTTTATCAAAGTCGGTATCTTCAGTGAAGGACTCCACCAAGGAGTCTAAGTGCTTCCTCTTGCACTTTTTTTTCGCAGAAACTTCCTCAGGGGGATGTTCCAAGGAAGTGTCCGAAGAAGAAACCACCAAAGAGGGTCTTTCCTGGGGCTCTTGTGCCCTCTGACCCAAGGTAGAGACTGAAGGAAGCTCAGGTCGAGGAGATGTAGAAGTCTGAACTGAAAGGGATGGCACAGACTGAGATTCCCCAATGGACAAAGCATTCTCCATGATTTGGAAGGCCAGCCCCCCCCTCCCCCCCCCAGTAGAGGGATGGGAGCCTGAAACCAAAATAGACTTCTTTGGAACCAAGGTCCCACCCCGCACCAAGGAGGTGACCCCTAAAACTGAAGCCTGGGTCAATCCAATGAAAGCCAATACACCGAGGGTCACAGAAGGCTCCGAAATCAATGAAGTTGATCCATGCACCTCAGAACTGGGCAAGGGAGTCTCAACCCCGGGAGGTCTCTGGTGCCAAAAGCCCAGAGGCACTCAAGGCAACCCTTGGTTTGGGAGAAGTACTTGCTACCGGAACCAAGACAGTCAAAGCCAGGAATGTCAAAAGTGTGGGCTCCAATGACTCAACAGGAGTTGGAGGAGGAATAAGTCTAAATGTCCGATTCAGACAGACTCTTAGTGGATCAAACTGAAGCAGTCGGAGACCAAGGGGTCTCAGATCGACAAAGGGGCTTGGTAGTCTATCCTTGAATGGGTTAATAGAAGCAAAATATCTGGATCTTGGAACAAAAATAACCTCTGACTGCTCTGGTACCAATGAATCTCTTGGTGCCGAGGCAGTTGAAGTCAACTCCGAAGTCTTGGTAGGTGCCGAATCTTTTTTGCCATTCGGTGCTGTGGAACTCTTCGACACCGAAGGCTGCTTCAAAACCTTTTTAGGTGGTTCCCAAATGCTAGGAACCAAAGAAGATCGCTTCTTTGAAGAAGAGCTGATGATGATGAACAGTCTTCCGTTTTGGAGCCAGAAATGACCCCTTCAAAGTCACCTTTTAACAGTCCTTTAAGAATAAGTTTGTTTTTCCATTCGTTGAGTGTCCTAGTGGAAAAACCATGGGAAATTGAGCAGTTTTCCTGCAGGTGGACTTTACCTAGGCAATAAATAAAACACACATGCCCATTCAAGTTGGGCATCTTCCTCTCACATTTATGGCACCTTTTAAACCCCAAGGTGCCCTCAGATGACTTGGCTGGGGATTCAGATGTATCAGCCATAATGAAAACAAACACACACACACTTACCAGAAAAGGAACAGAGAAAGATTTATTTATTTATTTTTTTTTAACAGGGGAAACGGAAAGGTAATACCAATGACAGTATGACAGAATGCCTGAACACGTATAAAGAAGTACCAACAATGGTACTGAGGAAAGAACTACCAACGGTAGTGCAGTAGAGTGAGGGAGAGACACACACACACGCTATTTTAGATAACGAGAGAAGCGAGTGGAGAAAAAAGACACTAGAAATAAAAGGGAGGCTTATAAAAGAGAAAAAAGGATATTTTTAAGGAAAAAACTTACTTTAACTATAAGTAAAAGCTCTAGAGTGGTCATATGCAATATGAAATAAACAGCCAAGTCGGTTCCAAGGCTTCAGAACGAAGCCCACAGTCAAGGATTATGTGAAGATTGACAACATCAGATATGCAAGTTACCATGTTCTCGGAGTCCAGAGATGCAATGAGAAGTTTGCTAACAGACCTAAGAGGATGACTGACATGGTACCACTGATTGACTGACTGCAGTAGGACACATTTGTTAGGACACTACAGAACTGGGTGAGCAGAGAATGAAAATTTGTTTTCAAAATTCCAACCAGTTGTTGGATAACAAAAAAGATGCAGTGATGGATTCTTTAACAGTGGTGAGAATCAGGAAATGCAATAACAGACTTATTCAAGTTTGAATGACAGTGAACAGCAAAGTTTATTGACATGGTTAGAGCAAAAGAATGGGCAGGTACAGTCACCTCTGCTAGCACTGATGGATAAAGGTCTGACTATAACCCAAGCATCCCAAGTTTGATTAGCGCTCAAGCATTTGTGGAAATTAGTGTAGGGAGGATGGGCAAGCTTATTTTTTTTGGGGGGGTGGGGTAGGAGCACTGGCTGTCTCCATCATAGCATTGGGCTGCTTTGCCTTTAACAACAGCAACTTCACCCAGTGGGAGGCAGCACTAGGAAGTAGCACCTATATGTAACTCCCATCAAGCAGATATAGCTAGGTTCTCTGGACTTCATAACTGCAGAATGGTCCATTTCCTAACTGCGACTCTTGCCTCCAAAGGGCTGAGCCGAGTAGGCCCTCACATAAGGGAATGAATGGTCCACAGAGCTCTCACTTTATTCATGGAAGGAATGCGCCTGGGTCTCACTCTGTCAGGAAGGAATAAACAAGCCACTGAGGGCAGGTAGAGGAGGCACTGAGTGAACCATATGGAAGAAGGAAAGACGAAGAACAAAGCAAGTATAATGAAGGCAGTAGCTGTTGCTACTCTGGCATGTGGTAAGAGGAAATGTCAAACTCAGTATAAGAATCCTAATTTGCAGTTGCTTTGAAGGGCTACTCTACTAATGTGGCAGCTTAAATGTAGGCATACAAAGAATAATTCTGGCTGCAGGTTATTTCTAACATTTCAAGCTTTATACAGTACCTTCGCAAAAGTCTATGAGACTCGCAGAGTTGATTTTTGCATGCAAAGAATAAATTTTATGTCAGGATCTAGAGTAACTTAGCATGTTACTTTTCACATTTCCTCCATCAAGGAGCATCCATGTAATGGAAGATATATGCAATGGCCTCAAACTGAAAGCATACAGAAGCCAAATAAAACCATTTAATTCTGCCAAGCATTCTGAACCCCCATAGGGATGGGATAAAATATAAATCTGTGCACTTGAAGGGGAGCCTGTTTGTTGCTTGCTTACTGCTGACATATATACCATGTTTCACCTTGAACATACCTCCTCAGTCTGAATGCTTCCAGCCAACCAGACCTGCTCCACTTAACTTTACAATTCTTTATGTTCGTTTTAATGTAGTGACGGTAACCAATGTATGAGCCAGCTATTCTTCCATTTCAGTTCTGTATCTGCTTGGATACAGCAGTTAAAAAAATCAATGACACCAATGAATAGAAACATTCAGTGATGGTGGTGCAGACAAAAGGCATGTCTCCTGGCTCACACATTTACACAATTTATTTGTTTTAAGTAAGTTATGATTGAAAGTTATCTAATTTTAACTAATTTTGTTTTGTGACTGGCAACATTACTGATGCCTATCAGGGAAAAAAGCAGCTTGAAAAAAAATGTAAGTTTAATAAAGCTGTTAAAAATAAACTGATGACAGTATAGAAAGCAGTGCTAAAGTGGTGGTATCTTCTGAAGGTCTCTAATAAAATGTGCAAGGAGATGTTCGGGACAAGGTGCCACTGAAAACATAATAAAGAAAGTTAATTACACTGCAAGAGGGAAGCAGAAGATGTAGATACTGTTATTCAGACATTGGCTCCACTGTGACAGTGCATAGTGAACAAGGAATTAGCACAGCTGTAGGCTTGTTTGTTCTCAGAGTTAAAGGTGAATAAAGAAAAACAAGTAGATTATGACAACAGCACTTGATGGAAGGACTCCAGCATCACTGGTGTGGCTTATGTACTAGACAAACTGGCTGGCTGAACTGCGTTCTGAAGTGGATGGAGTTTTGGTTTCTGGTTTGGAAACAAATGCAAGGCATCCAAGGCACTAATTCTGTCTAAGCCTTTTAAGGTCAAAGACTAGATTTTTTTGTTTTCAGTAATTGGGAAAGATATGCAAGGTGGCAGACATAAGTGTTTTCCTTGACAATAATTAGTGTTTATGTTCAGGGTCAGCCAATGCAACTGTTAGCCTATCTGAGTGTGTGTAGACTGACAAATGTGAAATTTTGTATGGTTTATTTTTCAGTATGTAAATGGTTAACTTAAAGTTGAATTTTCATGTGGATAGTTCTCATAGGGTTTACTGTTGGTAGAATGTTTGGATTAATAAGAAGAAGAATTCTTAAGGTAGCAATGATTCTGAATATATCCAAGAACTTAAGAGGAGTTTTTTATGAATCAACATTTGTAATTTGCATTCAAAATGCAACTAAAAATGAATATTTTTAATTAATAAGGGATGAGTTCTGTGACTTAGAAAGTATGGAGTTAAAAACCACGAAGGAAGCTTACTGCAGATATGAAAAAATAATCCAATGAACAATTGTTCATTGGATTATTTTTTCATATCTGCAGTAAGCTTCCTTCGTGGTTTTTAACTTCATCACTTAGAAAGTATGGGCCAACCAATTCAGCTAAAAAAAAATAGAATGTATATATATATATTTTTTTATTTAAGTACTTTTTAGTGCTGCGTTGTAGCTGTGCAAGAGATGCATTTACAAGAACTCAAACTTGATGCTCTGGTAAAAAAGTTATTTGTTCTGGGGAACAGGATGTATATTTCACGGTGCAAAGCTAAAGGGTGATATTACTGAGTTATATACAATGCCCTGTGATATTAGTAGATATAATACTGGAATGCATAACATTAGGTTGTAGTAAGGGACTGTATGGGTTGCACTTTTATTAGAAGATTTATATTCCTTTGCATCCCCATATATTTTGGGGATGATGAGGGAAAGGTTTGTTTTTCAAGAAAGGGTAGCTTTTTAACTAGGAGATTGGAATATTTTAACAAGTACATCAGAGGTTCGAGGTTGGCCTTGGAAGTACCATGACCAACATTTGGGGTGATATATGGATACTCATGTTAAGAGTGATGGATCTGACACCTGCTTCCAACAGTAAATCTGAGAGAACACAATATATCTTTTATATAAAACAAAATTGCGACTTGATAAAGTATCTATTCTATTACTACTGAAAACGTTTATTTAGTAAAACAGCAAATATAGTCCTTACAGTGATCCTAAATCACATGATCATGGAATGTATAATGCATACATAAATACCTGTTGTTTGTTTGGAAAGGCATAAGCATGGAAAGGCGTAAGCATTTTCCCACAGGTTATTTTAAACGAGATGCATTTGTTGATTGGCATAAATAATTAACAGAAAGCAAGATGACTAAGACAGAGCAGAGTTACCAGGCTCTGACTGAGAGGGACCGTCTTTACTTCAAATATCAGTTTCCTCTAAAGGAGTATACAAGTAAGTTAGTGAAAGGGGACAGGAGGGCTTGAAAAGGAAAAAGATCAACTGACAGAACTGCACAATACATTTTATGATAGTGGTTTGCCAGTGCAGGAGTATGCTGAAAAAGTAAAGTAAGAAAATGAGGAATTATTAGACAAACTGAGTTTATGTGATAATCACTAAAAATATTACAATTAACCAGACCATCAGAAAGCATTAGCATTTAGAATGAAATAGCAGAGATAATGTAGAATTATTGCTGGTTTAAAATAGAGGATTGGACTAATTTCAACAGCGAACTGGTAATGACAGCAGATATTCTATCAATAAAAAGTAATGTCTTTCAGCTTTTCCTGGTTAGGGGTCGCCGCAGCGGATCTCCGGTCCACTAATGATTGGCAGTGAATTTTTACAGTGCCAAGTTGCCAGCCCGACACCCAACCTTCAAAGAAGGCACACCCATTCACGCATGCACCTACCTGCATGTCTTTAAACGTCACTCAACCATGGGGAGGACATGCAGACTCCACAGAGAAGGCGCTCCAGCCGAGAATTGAACTGGAGAACCTCTTGCTGTGATGTGACAATGCTAACCACTGCACCACTGGGGCCTCTAGATATTCCATCAATATTACCAGCAATTAAAGCAGTCTTAAAAATGGGGGGTAACTACGAAAGAGAGATTCCAAATTATTTATAGTTTTTACAACTGTCAAAAATTCAAGACAAGAAGCCATGGCAATGGTTAAGCCCCACAGCACAGGAAGAATTAGTGACCGTATTGCAAGGACATGAGAGGATAAATCTCCAGGTTATAATGGAATTTCTACAGAGTTTTGCAATGTCTGCAAATAGAAATTAATACCATAATGTGCATAAGATTTTTAATATTATTCTGCCGACTAGGGATATTCTGCTTCCTGGGAGGAAGCATAGTGACTGTTGTATCAGAACTAGGAATAGCTATGACTTTGGCCTCTTCGTATAGAACTATTTTAATACTAAAATGATAACAAGTTGTTTATGTCAATTACTGCAAAGATTTTGGCAAGATATATGCCACAGTTGACTGCAAAAGACCAGACTTGATTTGTGGGGCAGACAAACATTTAATAATATTTTAAAAAAATAGGTGTTCATTAAGACTTCACAACTGAAAAATTGCAACTTGATAGGTTAGGTGAAAATTTCACTCCCTTATCCCCTCCTAACTTACAATAAACCCTCCCCCACCTTACATATCTGAAGAACAGGTCCTCAAAGCCATGTTCAAGGCAAAGAACACGGCCTCTGTGGGACAAGATGACATCCAAGGCTGTCTTCTAAACAGACTAAAACATGAACTAGCATCACCACTAAGTACTCTTTTCAATCATTGTCCAATCACAAGCTTTGCTCCTGCGAAATGGAGAACAGCTACAGTTATTTCCCTCCACAAAGGTGGCCTAGCAACAGACCCAGGGAATTACAGACTCATAAGCCTGACCACCCTCATCTGTAAGGCCACGGCACGTATTATTATGGACCTCATAAATAAAGACATAGTTGACCTCCAAACCCTGACTCCTACCCAATTTGGCTTAGTCAAGGCCAGATCCTGCTTATTAAATCTGATGGATTTCTTTGAAAGTGTGACTAGGGCCACTGATGAAGGCAAATCTGCACACACAACATACCTCAACTTGACAAAGGCTTTCGACACAATCTCACGTTCAGGCATTATCAATAAACTTAGCAAAATGAATGTAAACCCCTTCATTACAAGATGGGTTGTCAACTGACTCACAAACCGGACACACACTATCAAAGTGGGTGACTCCACATCAACCAGCAAACCTGTTACCATCGGGGTACCACATGGGTCAGTGCTGGGCCCCCTACTGTTTGGTATAAACTTCTCAGAAGTTCAGGTCAAAACTAAAGAGTTGTGGCTGTCTGAGTTTGCAGATGACTGCAAACTAGGTGCAATCACTGAATCCCAAAATAATGTCAGTATACTCCGGGAGGGTCTCGCACAGACCAGCGACTGGTGTATTAGTCACAGTCTCAAACTAAATGCAAAGAAATGCATCATCATTCCCTTCAGCAGCAACAATGTCCCTTCACACTATCAAATCAACAATACCCTAAGTACCCATGAAGTGGTAAGGGACTTGGGATTACAAGCTGACTGTGACCTTAACTTTGACCACCATGTGTCCATTGTTGTAAGGAAAGCTTTCCACATAGCTCATATGATTAGTAAAGGCATCGCCTCAATAGCAAAAGAAGTTATAACCCCCTATACTCAGCACTTATCTGGCCCATAATTTAGTATAACGCCCCATTCGGTATGTACTGTAATAAGCACCTGCAGCATTTAGAGAGACCTCAGAGGTTTCTAACAAAGAAGATCCAGGGCCTCTAGCATGTGCCTTACACAGACCGATTAAAGTCCCTGTCACTACATTCCATATTGTAGAGACTTCTCAGGGGAGACTTATGCCTGGCCTACAGAACAACCCAAGACCCAAACCTAATAAATTTACTGCATATCCATATATCAAATGGGTCTAGGACTACTTGTTCCAGGGACTTAAATAGGACATGCTGGAGGGCACATTTATCTCCCAGCGACTGGCACGTCTTTGGAACAGGCTATCAGTTTACGTGAAATAGAGCACCTCTATGACACTGTTCAAGAGGAATCTGGACTAGTGAATGGGACACCGTAAAATCTTACTGGGGATAGTACCCACAACCCTCCTGGACATGAGCAGAGTTCACTAAATGCAATCTTGGGTAATAACTAGTACTTTTATGGTATTACATTGGGTTGAAATGGCTAGGCTTAAAATGACCTCCAGGTCGATAGCCTAGTAATCGCCTATGATCCTATGACACGTTAGTGATTTTTAGTCATAATACAGGAAAGGCCTTTAAGAGGATTCACTATTTTTTTTTTTTAATGGGTATTTCTGGGTTCTGGAGCTACTAAAGAATTTTACTGAGTTAATTTTGGCAACACATAGTGCATCTCCAATTAGCCTTTCAAAATTATCAGAGCGTGAACTCTCAATAAGGATGCCTGCTCTCAGCAGTCTTATTTTCTTTACACCACAAAACTTTAGTAGAAGGAGTGAGGAGTTCAAGTCTAAAGGGATATTTAATAGGCCATGAAGATATTATCACTGTTTGATGATCATATTTTAATATACTTCACTAGAAATTTTTCTCACTTTTAAATGATGCATGACTCAGAGCTCCAGGCAATTTTTGAAAAGGGCATACCATGGCATTCATAGCATATGTGTGGCTATAATCGTGGTCTTTATATCTGCCTATTCCAGTTTTACTTGTCTTTTACATCATGCTCACCTGCCTCTGAATTCCTATCAGATTTAGAGTTACAATTCTAACTTTCTGTTTTTATAAAAAAATAAGACTGTGATAGTATCAGAAATACTCCTCTTTTGACTAGGAAAAATGGGACAGAATTCAGTCTGATGTAGTGAGCTCCCTCCTCTGCCCACACACACACGCACACACACACTCCTCACCCATCTTTGGTTCAATTTTCAACTGGAAAGCCTTCTGTGCAGACTCTGCATGTCCTCTCTCTGTTCATGTGGGTTTTCTCTGGGTGATCCAGTTTCATCCCACATTCAAAAGACATGCAGTAGGCAGACTGGATGCTCCTAACTGGGTGTAGATGTGACTGTGTACGCATATGTTTGGTATGGAAGAACAACTATGGCAGGGCTAATTACCAGGTGGTATGAATACTGGCTCTAGATGATGGTCCTTGTTGATGTGACATCCTGACCCCATGTGCAAAAGTGGAAAAAAAGTTGGATGGAGTGGGTCAAAGGTGGATTAGAGGGTTCTGGTTTTGCATTTTTTGTTCTTCCTTTGTTACTGTATGCACTTTCAAATTTTTTGAAAGTAGTTAAAACTGTGAATGGGGGTTATGTTAGGGAATGTGGACACGTTTGTAAAGTTTTCTTTATGGGTGTATTATGCCAGGAAACCAGATTCCCTCTCTATTTGACAAATATTGTATCTTTGCTACAATATCCTTGTAAGGTTGAAACCTAAATCCTGATCAACCTAATGTCATTGCCTTTTGGAGACAGTAATGTAAGAATACAAGGAGAGGTACAGTTAGAGAATGGAAAAACAGGAGAACAATAATTACTTTTTGGGAACAGCAGAGATTTGGTTCAAATGGTAGTACTTGGTCATTTGTGCAAAAGAAGTTTAAGATGCCGATTTTTTATGACTGATGTATGAAGGTTTGGTTGAGACAGTGAAGCTTATGGGTTTAACAGAGTTACTCTGTCACGCACCCATAGAAGTGGTGTGTGTGTGTGTGTGTGTGTGTGTGTGTGTGTGTATATATATATATATATATATATATATATATATATATATATATATATATATATATGGATGTATGATTTGCCCGACCCCATTTGACCAAAAATTCATTTGACCGACACTTCATTTGACCGACAAGTATTATTGGCAAGTAAATGAGATATGTGCAGTGCGACCCTGGAGTTAGAATATATAGTTGGGGTGGGGGGCACACTTACTTTTGTTTTACTAAGCAATATTAAAGCTGTGACCCCCCCCCCCAACTATATATTCTAACTCCAGGGATGCACTACTTGTCAGTCAAATGAATTTTCGGTCAAATTAAATTTCGGTCATTTGGTATCGGGCAAATGGGTGAAGGTCAATCGGAAGTTACGGCAAATGAAGTAGACCCATATATATATATATATATATATATATATATATATACACACACACACACACACACACACACACACACACACACACACACACACACACACACACACACACAACACACACACAAAATGGATGTAAGGGGGAAAGACATCTATGGTGAAAGGTTTCATTACTCAGGCAAGGGAATAAAAGCTTCAGGGGGCTTGGATATTAAAATAACAGATAAAGAGAAAAAGCTGGAGCACTGCAGCAACCTGGAAGAGCATTAGTCAGTTTCCAAGATATGCCATGAAATCTGTCAAGTTTTGAATTTTTGCACAGCAGTGTTCCTCTAAGTATTATATACTTTAAAAAGACTGAGAAGGCTGTTTCAAACACCCTCACTGTTGGAGGTGTGATGTGTGTTGCTCATTGGCAGCAGATTTTCTGATCATGTTCATGTATAAATTAAGAATTATTTACGCAATCTGGTGGCAGGAATACTGCAGAAGGATTTGACTTAAAAACATGTTAATGCTGTTAGAATATGATATAAGTTTACAATGTACTAAATCTGAATGCAGAGCGTCATTTCTATTGATATTATCTAAAAAAAAAACTAATACAAAACATGGAAGTCAACAATATCTTTGACAATGACTGATGTTACTGAAATAATGGATTATGACAAGAACATATTGATATAATTAATAATGCATTGTTTTTCATATTAAACTGGATTCATTTTTACAATTTTTAAAATGTAATACATGTATACTAAAAGGACTGTAAATCATCTGTAGCACTTTTAAGTTGTAATATTGTCACATATATGGTGTTAAATAATGCTATTTTTAGGACTCAAGCATTTTTTTCATTCCATGATGACTATTTTAATATAAAATTAATAAACAGATGTTAAATATGTTTTCATCTAGCAAGATTACCATCTAAACGAGATGTTTTGCTTTGTATAATATGAGGTTTAAAATCGTTCAACATGTATACTAAGTCCAACAGTATTCTTGTTAAGAGTGCATATTTTATCATGCAGAGAGACTATTTGTAGTGATAATATGTGAATGTTAAATTGTGGAATTCATCAAATGCAATAAAAAAGAAGTTATGTCTTACCATAACGTTCCATCTGTGTTGTTCCTCTTCTTTCATTCATCACTGACAGGTTCAGTTCCAAGCCCTCGGAACTGAGTTGGCCTTTTTACCAAGCTCGTGCCGGCCAAAAAAACTCTCGATCTAAGTCTCTACCCAGAATGCCCTTCTCCCTGTTACCTCAGACCGAGTTTGCTAGAAAAAAAGAAGTAAAGCCGAGGCCACTTCTGTGCAAATACCCTGAAGCGCCACTTAAACCCTAAAGCATCCCCCGTGAGCCTTTGGAGGGGGAAGGAGGGCTGGAAGTGATGAATGAAAGAAGATGAACAACACAGATGGAAGGTTATGGTAAGACATAACTTCTTTATATAATGTTGTTCATCTTATTTCCATTCATCACTGATGGGACAGAATCCCAAACTACCTTGAGGTCCCTCTGGAGACCAAGTCCAATTTGTAATGATTGATAAAGGTATGAGGCTTAGCCCAAGAAGCTGTTGCGCAGATGTCATCCATGGAAGCCCTGGAATGGAATGCTATAGATGTTGCCATAGATCTAGTGGAGTGAGCTTTAACTTTTGGCATAGGTTCATTACTGAGGAAACAGATGAAATGTATGGAGTCCCTTAGCCATCCTGATAATGTAACCTTGGAAACAGCCTCTCCCATTCTGGGCCCAGAAAAGGAGATGAAAAGCTGTTCAGATTAACGGATAGGCAAAATTCAGAAAGAACACTGGTAGATCAATGGTCTGGTTAATGGAGAATTCAGAAACAACACTGGGAAGAAAAGATGGATTTGTCCGAAGTGATACTCTGTCTTTATGAAAGACCAGATAGGACCTCTTGATATACAATGCCTGCAGCTCAGAGACTCTTCTGGCAAAGGTAATGGCTACCAAGAACAAGGATTTCCAAGACAAAAACTAGCAGGTTCAAAAGATTTTTGAGTCAAAGACTGAAGGACTAGAGTGAGGTTCCATGGTTCCACGGGGTGTCTGATAGGAGGCCTGATATGAGACGTCCCCTTGAGGAAAGCCTTGCAAAGGCATGAGGAGGTAAGAGGGGTGCCATCTATACCATTGTGTAAATTAGAAATTGCCCCCAGATGTACTCGAACCATAGAGACAGAGGCTCCATTATCAAAAAACTTAGCCAAGTATTGAAGCACTGCAGTAACTGCAGCCGAGTACGGGTCTAGCATGGTATCCTTGGACCAGATGGAGAACCTTTTCCATTTATCCTGACATAGTCTTCTGGTGGATGGTTTGTGAGAGGCCAGAATGATGTCTCGAACAGGCGAGGAGAGATTAGCTTGCATGGTGACTAGTGGAAGTGGAGAAACTAAGCTGTCAGCTTGAATCTGGACAGATTTGGGTGACTCAACCCTTGGGGGTGAGTAATCACATCTGATAGAGGGTCCAGAATCCACGGCAGGCATACTAGGTGAGGCTGAAGGAAGGGGAACCAAACTTGTTGAAGCCAGAATGGGGTTATGAGGATCACTTTGCATCTCAACTGAAGAGCTTTCTTTAGAAATTGTGGGATCAGAGGGATGGCAAGATAAGCGTAAAGAAGTCCTGTGGGCCAATCATGGATCACAGCGTCCTTCGGTAACTGCCCCTCCGGGGGAAGTAGGGCAAAATAGCTGCTGCACTTGCTGTTTGATGGGGAGGTGAAAAGATCGCAGCAAGGCTGGCCCCAGTGGCTGAAGATTATAGACGCTACCTCGGGGTTAACGGACCACTCGTGAGGCATGGGGATGCATCTGCTCAGTTTGTCCACAATCACACGAGCTCCCCGGGATATGCGTTGCTATCAGAAAGCGGTTGGAAGCTATTGCCCACTGCCAAATTCTCATGGCTTCTCGACATAGGGGGTAAGACTTGGTTCCTCCTTGCTTGTTTATATACCAGAGCACTGACATATTGTCCGACTGAATTGCAACTGTCCCGGAAGGTAGAGCCGAATGGTAGGCTTGCAACGCTAACAGCACAGCTCTCAGTTCCAGAACATTGATACTCAGGTGGGCCTCTGAGGTGGACCATGTGCCTTGGACAGTCTTTCTCTGGAAATGCCACCCCCACCCAATCATGGAAGCATCTGTGGTCACAATGGCTGTGGGCTGAGACGACTGCAATGGACTACTCCAAAGTTCTGCATCTGGCCTCATCCACCAAAGCAGGTCCTGTTTGCAGGAGTTGGTTATTCGAATCTGGTAAAAAAGAGGGTGATAGTTTGGGAACCACTGACACAAAAGGAGCCATTTCAGAATCCGCATATGTAGTTTTGCTAGAGGCACTGTTGAGATTGATGCAACCATAGAACCTAGGGTTTGAAGAACTTCCCTTGCAGAGACTATTGTTTGAGAGAGCTTCACCCAGAGTTGAAGCCTCAATCGATGGGGTCTGTGAATTGGGAGAGATACCAGACAGGACTGAGTATTGAACACTGCTCCAGTGAACTCTATTTGTTGTGTAGGGGTAAGGTTTGATTTCTCCCAATGTATCTTTATTCCCAACAATTTTTCCAGAGAGAGAGTATAATGCAGTGCTGTTACCAGAAGATGCTTGGTGGGGGCGGTGAGAAGCCAGTCATCTAGATATGGACACACCCAGAATCCTTGTAGTCTCAAGTGAGCTGTTACCACTGCCATGCATTTCGTGAACACACTGGAGACCGAATGGCAAAGCACAGAATTGATAATTACTGTCTCCTAGCCGGAAGCGAACCAGACTCCTGGAGCGTTTGTCCATCTTAGTGTGGTAATACGCATCCCGGAGATCTACAGAGCACATCCAATCACCTTCTCTTAAAAAGGGAGAATGGACTGAACTGTGACCATCTGGAATTTGATTTGGGTGACAGACTTGTTTAAGCTGCTGAGATCCAAAATGGGTCTCCAGTCCCCTGTCTTTTTTGGCACCAAAAAGGATCTCGAGTAAAATCCGGATCTAGGCTGGTCTGGTGGGACTGGTTGGATGACTCTTTTTTGAGACAGCTTTATAATCTCTGAAGCTACTTCTTCCCTTTGACTGGGTGGAATGTCGGGAATTTTCTTGGAAAATTTGGCTGACAAGAAAGGGGAATGGTGTAACCTCTGGTGATGATGCTCTGCTCCCAATGATTGGTGATGATAGACTGCCAGGCAGCTTGGTGCAGAGAGAAACGACTCCCAACTGCTTCCAGAGGTAAGCAATCGGGCTGCTCCTCAGGAGCGCTAATAAGACTGTCCACAGAAAGAGTCCCTGGAGCCTTGGTTACAAGGACCCCTCTGCCTCTATAGGGGCATCTTCTGGAATTGTTACTCCCTCTGTCTCTGGGGGTATCATCACCACGTGCGGCACAGAAAGGACTCTGCCACATTTTTCCACTCCTCTGATTCCTGGAGAAGGTATGTTGAGGGTTGGAAAACCGTAGGCCTATGGCAGATAGGGTCTTTTCATCTTGCTCACCTGGAGCCAAAAAGTGAAGAAGCTTTGATGGGTGCATTCAGAAAGGAAGACTTGAAGGGATCCACGAGGTCAGAAATGAGCATCCAGGCATAACGCCTCAAACCCGCTGCTCTGGACACCCCTTCAGTCGCATGTGACAGCAACCTCATGGACGAGTTGGATATTGATTCTAGGGTTGCGAGCTGCGAGGCCACTTTGTCCCTGACCTCGTCAGACAATTGTCCTGCGAGTGTCCCAGAGAGTGTGGAGATCAAGTCTCTCTGTAGCCTCATAAAATGTGCCAAATAATTCAGGGACCATATAGCAAAGGTCCCTGATGCAAAAACACATTTTGCAAGTCTGTCCACTGCCTGGGACTCCCTGTTGGGCAGGTGGACAGTGGAACCTTCCTCAGCCAAGTCCTTTTTCGTGGCCACCACCATAGCATCAACTGGTAACCCTTTGGACCAATGGGGGTTCTCCTCGGAAGGGGAAAGAATTTTGTCTGGTCTCCAAGGGATTGCCTCAATGGAATCAGGTTTCCTCCAAGCAAGCTGCACGATGAGCTCGTCAGCAGGCGGGGTCACCCAAGAGGTAAAAGGCTGCACAAAGCCTGCAGGAACACGGACTACTCAGATGAAGGGTTGCAGGGCTTCCAGTCACCTCTCTGCTTTAACATTTCCAGGATGTCTCAGAAGGAGACATCATCAGCAGGTGACCTTGGGGCCCCTTCACCATCATCGTAATCCATGTCTTCCATTAAGGACACCTCAGGCGAGCCCATGTGCTTCCTCTTGCATGTCTTTTTTTGAGAGGGTTCCTCAGTGGGGGTCTCTGAGGAGGACTTGGAAGAGCGAGTACCCTGAACAGGCTTCTCTTTCCGGTGTCCCTGGGGGGTGAAAACGGGGGTTCTGACATCAAAGGAGTGCTGCCAGAAACAAGAGTCCTCTCCATCGCGTGGAAGGCAGGCCAGCCCAAAGAGGGATGGGAGCCCGGAACTGAGAAAGATAACCTCGGGACCGGGGTCACATCCCGCTCCGACAAACCCACCACCACAGATGGAGCCTCAAGGAGGATTGGCATGGATGTGGCTATCGGCGCCAAGGATGGAACCAAGGAGAGAGGTGGCTCAGTACTCCAGGCCGATGTGCCCGTCCCCCAATCCCCAGACTTAGGAAGGACCGGTTCAGCGGGAACCGAAGACTAAAGGGGCAAACTCACAGCTGGAGTGAGATGCACCGTAGGCACCGATGTGATGGGTTCCAAGAAGGAAGTCGGAGCAGAAGGCTTCAGAACAGAGATGGTCAAAGGAGGAGTGTAAAACAGAGTCCGTGGATAAGACAACCAAATCCTGAAGGTGGATGGGTCTTAGAAAGTGAGGGAATCCCCCTGGGTAACAACAGCTGGTCTACAAGATGCACCACGTCATGTTCTGAAAGGCTTCTGGTGGATCTAGTGGATACTCCGGAAGGGGAGTCAGGATGTTCGATGAAGGGGCTATACACTTGGCAAGAAATGGATCTATGGAAGGGAAGTATCGGGTCCATGGTGCAAGGTCTGCCAACACTGAAGTCTCTAGTTTCGAGACCGGAAGTAAAGGGGTCAAATCCAGTGTCGGTACAACGCACAGTGCCGAAGTGGCACTCGGAGCCGAAATGGCCAGTTCCAAAATGGAAACTAATGGTGTAGTTGAAGGAGTGCCCTGAGCCGAAGTGGCCACAGGTGCCAAAGTCAAAATAGGCATAGTAAGTTCTATGATTGCTGCCAGAGGCAGTACCGGTGCCAAAACAGGTGCCAGTGAAGAAGATGTAGCTGAAGAGGCAGATTTATGCTCCCAAGATAACTTTGGGACCTTTGATTTCCTAGGCTTGCTCTGATCACCCAATGGTGAAGAAGGAACAGAGTGGGATCTCTTTTTTGTCCTTAGAAGGAGGGGTTGAGACCTCCATCGCAGAAATGGCCTCTGAGAAGGGACACTGGAGCAACCTTTTCAAAATGAGTTTACTTTTGCACTCATTAAGAGTGCATTGACTGAAACTCTGACAAATGTCACACAGGGGCTGCACCGAAAGGTGGGACACTCCCAAACAGTAAACGCAGTCATCATGAGAATCACTGTTAGGTAACTTGCCCTTACATGAAATACATTGCTTAAAATCTGAAGTACCCTTCTTATCTGACATCTTGATAGAAAAAACACCACAGGCCAACTGTATAATCCAACTATAATAAAGTCAACTCCATTCAAAAAAGTCATAAATATAACAATACACTGGTATGTAGAGAAAGGAAGGGAAACACCTGAATAAAAGTGAAAGCTAATAGGTTAAACAGGAGAGACAATACCAACTATGGTATTGAAGAAATACCACAAGGGTAAGGGAGGAAAGGCCGTACCAACAATGGTACTTGAAAGTTTACCAAGGGTAACAACAGGTAGAGAGGAAAAACAAGGTTAGACAGAAGAAATGGCAATGGTAATCACTTAATAAAATATGTAGATATCCAAAATTTTTCACACAAATATCAAAAAAGTTCCACTTAGCTGAGAGCTCGGCTGAAACGCAGCTTTACTGCTATGCGGCAAACGAGATCTGAGGTAACAGGGAGAAGGGCATTCTGGGTAGAGACTTAGCTCGAGTGTTTTTTGGCGCTAGCTTGGTAAAAAGGCCGACTCAGTTCCGAGGGCTCAGAACTGAACCCAGTAGTGATGAATGGAAAGAAGATTAACAACATCACATGATGTTTTTTCAAGAAAAGAGGCACCAATGAATGGAGTGCATGACTGGTGTGATGCACTCCAGTAACCCAGTCTCACTCACTGAGCCAATGCTGCCCTATGGATAAGTAAGAGAGCTGAAATCAAAGTTGAAGTACGGCAGTCACAACAACCAAAATAAACATTCTGACTAAACTGCTCATTCAATGGGTGCAGCAATCAGTATATTTCTTGGCCAATACATTACATACTCAAGGACCAGTAGTTTGAGACTACTGATTCATCAGGTAGTTTAATAAATGCGAAGAGCAGCACACGTTTGGCTTTGAAAGCAGTATAAGGCTTTAATCCTTTTACACAGCTACAAAGTGTTTATAATGAGACCTGAAGGTCAGACTGCAGTGATGGCACAGTCTGTGATATGTAATGGCAGAGTCATAAAAATGTACATTCTAGTGTACAATCTTTTCTTAACTTAAGAGCCTTTCTCCCCCAGACTCCTCTGAAAAGTGGCTACTAGGTCAGACTACCCTGGGTCAGCAAATGCATACAAATATTCTACCAGGAATGCAGAGTTACAAATGGTATACACATTAATGGCAAGGAAAATAATAGGAAGACGAGAAACAGTTCCTGAGACACATTGTGTTTGACATGTTCAGTCAGATTTCTAGAATTTTACACCCTACTGTTAGATAACCAGGAAAATAGTCACTATGTTGAAATCTGTATTCCCACAGAAAGCATATGTGTATAAGGAAATAGTTGTCATTAGCATTAAATGCTTTAAAAAGAGAAAAGAATATAAAACAACCAATCTGTGTTTGTTCATGTTAGTACTTGTTTGTCCATTACGGAAAGTAAGGCATTACACATACTGTTGGCAAGGATTAAAAATGTATTTTTTATAGACAAAACAATGACTGCTTACTGTGTCCTTTTCTAGCAACATGGGTAACACAGAGAGAAGAGTTATGGTATACAACTGTTTACAGAAATGTTTAGGCCTGCTTTATGAAGCTGAAGTACCTATGGCTATCTTTGAATGTATAGAAAACGTGTTTTACTAATACTGTGATTCAGTAGGTGACTGATAGTGCCCCAAGCTGCAGAAACATACACTTAACTGCCTCATGCATTCCCCATTGCAGGGGAGACAGAAGACCAAAAGGGGACATCACTGAGGCATACATCAGGACTGGATTGGGTTTTCCCATGAATGCTTGCTTATGTCCAATGGGCGGGCATGCAACAGGATTTCATCATGCAAGCATGCTCTGCACGAGTGTGACATGATCAGTTGTTCCTGCCAGCCCTGTAGACAAGTACCTCCATGTGATCCCTAGTTTCCACCAGGAATTCTGCTGAGAAGCACACTCCCATGTCAGAACCAACCATCACCCAAGTCACTAGTTGAACTCAGGTTGCCTGGGCACAGTCAGGGCTTTATCCTTCTACAGTACTATCTACACTAATGGACCTAACCTCTAAAAACTTTCATCTATGGAAGTTCATACATAAAAGGTTTTTTTTTTTTTTTTTTTTAGTAAAAGATGAATGGTCAGGCCAGGGAGCAGCTTTATAGAGAAATAATGTGAATGGTTAGGTGAATGAAAGAAATCCTGTTTCATGAAGTGAAGTCTGGAATTACTAAAGGGAAACACTGAGTGGTGAAGATTTAGGTTGCATAATAATGAAGAGCAGTTTTCAGGTGAAAGATGATTTTGATTGTTTACCAGAATAATTTTTAAGCCTTGGGAGTAGGTCAGTTTACTGGACTACTGCTGCTTCACAAGAGTGTTTTAAAATGGTTTCTACCTTGTCTATACAGTGGTAAGAAGGTGTTAGTTTTTTTAGAAATTGATGTTCCTTAAAACAATCGCACCCAGATGTTGCCTGTTTGACTTATTTTTTTTAAACATCTTTATTGAATTATCACTTGTGACACAAGCAAATTTACTTAATATACTACTTATAAACGAAATCAAAATGTATTAATAAGTTCACATTTACAAACATTATACTTCACATATATTGCTGTATATCATTATAACCTAAGCAACATTACATAGATTATTCAATTCCTGCCTTTTTTAAAACAAGAAAAATCTTTATTAAACCAGCACTTGTGACAAAGGCAATCGTACATTTATACAAATTAAAACAAACCGCACCGACACAATCCTAGTTGCAAGCATTTTACATCACAAACCATGCTGACACACTCCCACTTGCAAACATTATACATCACTTATAATCTACCCAGTCATTTTTGGTCTAATATTACATAGCTCATTTAACTCCTGCCTTCTTTTAAACCTCATTCCTCCCCTGTATGTATTGTTCCCACAGTTTCCATTTTCCTATGTAGTTTGCTACTTTTCTCCTACCCTTTTCTAAAGATCTCAATTCCAGTTGTTTTATGTATGTTACTATATTCATTGCTGCTAGTATAGCTGGTTTAGATTTTGATTTCCATTTTCTAGTAATTGCTTTTTTGGCAGTTACCATAATTAGACACAGCAAGGTCCTGCCTGTTTGACTCATGGAAATGAGCAAGACTGTATTCCAAATGTTCTAGATGGGGTAGTCAATCTGTGATAAACAAGAGAATTTCTGAAATATGTTGACAAGTGATGGAATAGATTTCATGAATAACTTTACTGTAAAGATGAAATTTTACTGTAAAATTTTGTAGATTATGCACCTGAGTAACTCTATGGAGTTTTTGAATTTCTGAGGTCTTCAAGATTATGCATCTATAGCAGTGTCTGTGAATACTCTCTGACAAAGTACCAACAGCCTAGATGTTGCTGATGGATGAGGCTGAAGCCCATCTGAGAGTGGCTTCTTTACCAGTAGGCTTTTTAGAATCATGTAATTTCTCTAAGCATTTGCACAACACTAAAGTGATGGATTTCTGGGTGGATAAAGGGTTATTAAGGCAAGCTCATTTACATGAAACATTACTGAAGATAATGATTTGGACTGGATTTTTGTGGTTAATTGTTTTAATGAATATCCAGTGTCATGGGATTAATATTACAGAACATATATAGCTCTCATACCTTTAATTGGAATGATTTGTTTCAAGGATGTAACTACAGATTCTCTCACCTTGTTTGCTGGTATCTGAACAGGCTCGATACAGCATAACAGAGTACTATTTTTTCCACCCCCTCCCCTCCCACATCTCTACAAGACTGACCCAGACCTGATGGCTCCCCTACCTATACACAATCCACTATTTTGTTCCATAAGGGAAGGAGGTGGGAGTTCCAAGGCTGAGATCAGTACAGCCCACTTGTTCACACCCAGAAGGTCCTATTTGGTCAATCTGTTCCCCCTGAAGTAAAAGTCCTATGGTAGGCAGCAGGCTAGCCTGCAGATCATACAGAATGACCCACCCTAGCCTTTGACTAAGAGGTTTGCTAACTCATGATGGCTGCCAGGCTAGAGAAGAGGTGCCCACACTCTGATGCACATCTACCTTTTTCCATATAGATGATCACCTACTCTCTAATAGGTGTCACCAGTGTTGCTGGCCACCCTGCCTCCCTCACCCCTGGATAGGTGTGCCAGTATCACCTACCTGCTCATGTCTATCTGCCTTGTCCATTCCTGCAGGTATCCATGACAGTGATAGAACATGGGGCACATGGGCTACAGTTAGGGCTTCATCCCTCTATGCCAAGAGACCAGGCCTTACGCCAAAGTACTTCTGACCAAGACTGTAACTCTACTTGCACCTTTGCCAGTCCTGCCTGATCAATGCTAGACTAATGGGATAATTTTAACATCATGAATTAGGTATTGTAATCAGGTTTGTTTCAGACAGCTATGCCTGACGATTACAAAGGAATCCAGGCATGCACTTCACATGTGTCATTGCCAAGTCTTTGACAATCAAAATGAGCTAGCTTGAGCATGCTGATGTCTGGCCAGGGAATTCAGGTGTCTAGATCTGACAGCTTCAAGGAAGTACTAAGAATATTAAATTTGTCTTTTTGGTTAGGTAAGTAAGTAAAATAGAAAGGAAAAACTGATCACAAATCTGATAACAAGCAATACAAAGGGCAACACAGTGACATGTTTGCAGTAGTACCAGACAACGGAGGCAGCTGGAGGCTGTTGGTTGGCCCTGGGATCTATGTAGCTGCTATCAGGCTTCCAAGCAAGCTTAAAGTGACCAACACATGAAGCAGCAGTGAAAAACAGTATTTTCTTCTTTAACTTTACTATTCTTTTATAGGGCACTAGGCCTGGAATGGACAAGAGAGTGTTAACATGTTATACTCATGGGAAAGGTAAAGAAAATATGCAAGTTGTGATCGTAAGGCTGAAAATGAAATAACTTTTACATGAGCATGAGACAGAAAAGTAATGCCTCTGACACTTAGGTTTAGGGGGTATTGTCTCATTCTCCTCCCCAACAAAATTTCTTTAATAAAATATGCAGTGTTAACCATCAGTAGAAGCAACAGCAGCACCCCTTCATTTTAAAGCTTCAAATAATTCCTCAATTTCATGTTTGTACAATAGTACCTGTTCATGTCTAGTATGTGTGAAGCTCTGACCCTGACCTTGAGCTGTTAACCAAACAATGACACAGTAACAGCTGAAAAGGGAGAAAGCAGTAGTGCATAGAGGGGGAAGTCTGCATTATTTTGCAGAAGGAAATATTATTCTTCATAGATTTATACATTTGAATCACTAATTTCACAATAATTTCTATGTTGATGTGTTCCTTTTATTATGATCTTCGGTGAGTCTAATGATGCTACATTTTTTTTTTAGAAATTATCCCAGTAAGTTTATTATATAGAAGTCTTCTGACTTGAATGGATGCTGTGATACCTTCTGGCTGACTGAGCATGTGACACCAAGTATGTTGCCCTACATTTCAGAGATGCTGCAGAAATGACATAGAACTTCCACCCACAAGGTGTGAGAAAATACATGCAGTGAGTACACTATAGCATCTTCAGGAACAAAAACAGGCTGTACATTCTAGAGGTTATAATAAAGAGCCGTGCCTCTGGTAGAGTTCCAGCTTACACTGTGGGTTTGTTTCTGCAGTCTACTTTTGTGTAGTTCTAAGAAATCCCACCACCACCACCATTACCCCAGGCCACCTCCCACACACAACATATCTGCATAACACAGGAGTTCTGTTATAGTTACATATTGTATCAATGTACAATAAGAAAAGGAGCACTTAATTTGTCTTTGCTGGGTAATGAAGTATGGGGGAAAACAATAAGCAGTTCACATGTTCCCCGATCATAGTGCATTATTCATCAGTGGGTAACCCAGAGCTGTCTTAACACAGAGGGTTAAACTCACTGTGTAATAATTCTGCACATGTGATGTCTGTAAATGGGTCTCAGAATATTTAATTGCATTATGCTATATAACTCACTTTTCTAGTTTTGGGAAATCCAATTACTATATTTCTTTTGCAACAGTGATGTAGCATATCATACCTCTTACAGTAAAAAATCTGTACAAAGCCATAAATAAAAGTGGGACAAAGACCCAAAAATAGGGACAATTTTTAAATATTGCTCTTACAAACTTAGAAAGTTGATAGAATAACAGGTTTTGCATTAGTATGAATTTTCTGAAGGATATGAAGTCTGAAACTCAAATGCCTGTCATTTTTTTCTAATGTCAATCTTTAATGATTTGGCTATAATTTTCCAATAAAAACATTATTTTACGAAAAACAGACTAAAAATATGAGGCAAAAATCTGGACAATCTGTACAGTTGAGAGCTATGTGATAAACTCTCATGATAACTTTTGATTACTTGCACAAAGAAAGTTCTTAAATCTCATTGTCTATACTTCTCTTTTGGGGGAGGGTAACTGGCTGAGATGTATGATACACACTGAAGCACTCTTACTGATGCTGCTTGGCTGGCATTAACTTAACATATGGAAAAAAGTTTGTGTTGTCAGCTCTGTGGCTGCTTTCTGTTCTTCTAGGCCTCCACAGACACTTTTTACACAGAAGGGACCTATGAGTATCTTATTCTAAAACAAGAGTTCCTTACCCCTAAAGTAAATTAGCTCATATGCCATAAAGAATCATATTTAAGACAGGACTTTTAGTTGACTGTTTCTTCAAAAAGGCATACTGTGATCAAGAAGAAATGACAGGAAGTGTTTAAAAATGGTTCACATAAGTACTAAATAAAGTAAATGATTTGCATCTATGACATCTGTAAGCTGCAAAATATTTCTAGCAGAGATCACAAAGGCATGAAAAAAAAAACAGTACCGGACAGTAGATATCAAATGGAATGCAAATTAACTAAATTATGTTCTCAAAACTGCACAGGAAACTTAAGAGGAATAAGAAAACCAGCAAATGTCTGTAGTTAAGTGTACTAAAAGAATGGTGGATGCAAAAGCCTTCAGTGAGATGGTAAAAAATTCATGTTCAGATGGGGAAAGAACAGCACAGTTACTTGAAATGCTGCTGAACATCAGTGATATGAAAAAGAATGCTAAACTTGCATGATAGAATGGAGAGGCTGAATGTGACAGTTAAAATTATAACTCGGAAAGCCTATCTTCTTAAGCACCACAAGAAAGTTCTATTAATCTGCAATCCAAACAGGTGTCAGAAAGACAAATTCATGCTAAAAGATTAAATAAAAACGTTACTAATAAATCATTTAAAAAGTAAAATCATTTCACATGAAAATTTAAGGTATCCTTTTGAACAGTGGAGCAACAGACAGCATGTCATTTGAACTACAGCTGGCTTACATTTAAAAGGTTATTTCACATAGATTCTAAAAAAGGCTGCTTACAGCACAAGTCACCACTTTTGTGTCAAAATACGAACATCTTAAAAACATAAAATAATGATCTTCATCAGATAGCTTAATATCCTTACATAGTGTATTTACCTATGCTTTTCTTAATGGTATTAGAACTGTAGCTCCTGATCCTTTCTTTCAGTTTTCTTTCAGGGACTGTCACACCAGCATTTGGCAATATATACTTACATGCTGAAGTTGCAGTTACAAAAAAGTTAAAACAGAAGTTGTGACTGGTTTCAGGATTTCAAAAACAATTACTTCTGTTCACTATGTATTTGCACCATATGGACATCTACTTCATTGAAAGATGTCCTTCATTATGTTCTCCCTACCTAATCTTTTTTTAGTTCCAGGCAATACAAAGTATAAGTCTTGTGACCATTTATGCCTTAGTAGTACCCACTCTTAGACCATACCCCTTCTCCTTAAGGAAGCTAGGCTGGTCAAGCCTGAGATGAATTTGCAAGTACCTATTCAATCATTCAGGTCCTGTTTGAAGGGAGAAAGTGTTTCACATTGCTTAATTTGTGAGGGGTTTGTTCCATTAGGAGAAGGTCTGAGTGATGACGCTGTCTGCCTGTCATGTTTTACCTGCCGGTGAAGATTAAGAGTCCTGGTTTTGGTATTAGTGAGCGCATGTGATTTGTGGACATAGAAGAGATACAGGACCACTGGGTCCCTAATAGTATAGAAAGCAAAGTAATCATAGCTCAGGAGTCCATAAGATACTAAATTAAAAGATAGTATACCCAATCTTTCGTGACACATTACAGTTTTTAGGACAGTGATCTTCTTTGCCAGGAATCACTAGGGTGTTTCCAGTTGTTTGAAGTTTACCCAAAGGAGGCAATATACTCAATAAGTGGCTTAATCAATGCTGAATAAAAAAGAACAATAGCCTCTTTTGCTCTGGATGATATTCCCTTGGCAATTAATTGTGATAAGTCGAAGGACTTCCTGACTAGTGTCATCACATGATGATCAAAGGAAAAGGAATTATCAATCCATGTCCAAATGTCCCTAATAATTTTCTCAATTGGAATTGATGTATTGTCTATACTGTAGCTTGGAGAAAGGACTGCATACTACATGTTCCAATTTTGTACTTTATAGAACTTAATTTGATTCCATTTTTAGTACAGCAGGTATTTATGAATGCAAGTATCTGGTGAAGGATTTGGGAATCAGAAGAGGACTTAACATTGACTCCCCGTTTGCAGTCATTTGCAAGCTTCATTAGCCAGAGGTCTTGGTTCTTGGTTGGGTGATCATAAAAATAAATGTTGACAGAAGGGTCCCAACAGTGAGCTCTGTGAGACACCACTGGTCACCTTCATACTCTCTGATGAGGCAATTGCTACCCCTGCTGTGTGCTTTCAAAGATATTAGCTAATTTGCTATCCATCTTACACACAGGGATCTATTTATAATGCATTAAATTAACTAATCATGCTAGCAATGTGGTATGGTGTCAAATGCCTTGTCCAGGTCAAGAAACACTGTACGAACAGCATTGCCAAAGTCAACTGACAGATCAACCTTCTCAAAGAAGTTAACCATGTTTATTAGATGTGATGTAACCTTGACAAGGCAAAACTACTGTGGTTCTATTCAGATGAGATTTTGGATATCTACTGGGCGGCCACGGTGGTGCAGCAGTTAGTGTTGTCACCTCACAGCAAGAGGTTCTCTGGTTCAGTCTGCATGTCCTCCCTGTGGTCACGTGGGTTTCCTCTGGGTGCTCCGGTTTCCTCCCACATCCCAAAGATATGCTGCAGGTGGATTGGACACTCTAAATTGGCCCTAGGCATGAGTGCGTGTGTCTGCCTTCTGTGGAAGGTTGGGCACCGGGCTGGCAATTCGACACAATAAAACTTCATTGCCAATCATGAGCGGACAGGTGATCCGCTGTGGCTACCCCTAACCGGGAAAAGCCGAAAGAAGAAGAAGTTTATAATGTCTACTATAATATGCTAAATGGCACTGCAAATGACACTCATTAAACTGATTGGCCTATAATCCCTGGGGTCAGTAACAATACCACTGTTATGGATTCACATCACTACTCTTGTGTGTATAAGGACAGGCTTTCCTAGACCATGTTCACTACTGTTTATCAAACAGCCAGATATACTGTTGAGTTCCACTGAATAAGTATTTTTGGTCTTAAAAAGTGCCTTCAGTTCATGTTTTTTCAGGAAAATGTGGACTTTGGATGGCTGTCTATGAGGTAAAAGTTGCAATGAATTTTAGCAATGTATGTTGCATCCAAAGAGAGTGTGACATTATGAGGTTTGTTTGCTTGTTTGTTTATTGATTTATATTTGTTTACTGAAGTAGTGCACTGACCAGTATTGACAAACTTCAGACTCAGCCTGAGTAAAATACAAAACATTTCACAAACAAAAAATACAGAAATGTAAGCAATAACAGAAGAGTTGAGACTTAACATTGAAAAAAAAAATGGTGTATAAACATTCCAGTGAACAAACACAGCACGGTGTACAATCAAGGAAAGTGTAACTTATAATACATACATCAGTTTCTAAAGTAGTCAATCTTCAGTAAATCTTGAGAGAGAGGAGACTCAGGGAAGAAACAGGTTAGGTGATATGTCCTGAGTTAAAACAGGAGCATTTGGCTTGGATGAAGAAGTGCTTTTTGAGTTGCATTCTGAATTAGGAATAAGTGTTGATTTCCTTAATGTGAATGGAGAAAGCTTGCCAAAGAGTATGTGCCTGAGGGAAGAAAGCATGTGAAGTGCTGTGGGGTTTGGTTCTGGCTGTAAACAGAGTTGGTATGGCTTGTGAGTAGTGTCTAATGTTGTATGAGGAGGGTTTTTGTGAAATCTAGCTGCAAGGATGAATTCATCCATCCATCCATCCATCCATCCACAATCTCTTTTTCCCATTTTTGCACATGGGGTCAGGGTGTCACTTCAACAGTGACAATATTTGTTTTTTTTTGTTTGCAAATTTATTTTATGCCTTCTGATGAACCTCTAGCCTAGGTTACACAAGACTACAAAAAGGATGTGTGGTTGTCAGTTGTGGGGGTTTGTTTCCATTTCTGCTATGCTTCAATCCCTCAAAGTTAAAAGATGTTTCACTTCAATGGATAGCCATTCAGTTTTGGTGTTTTTATAAGGTCAGTGGATAAGTGGGAAGAATTTGTCTTGCAGGTGGATTGGTTGGGCTTACAGCTGCTGTATTATGGTCATTAAGGAAAGTAATACAGTTCCAGCTGTGGGACGTGAGAAAGGTTCTGGGTTTGTCTATATTTCTACTACTTTAGTTTCTGAAGGGTTTTAATTTTGGTGGTAGTTTTAAAGGATGGTTGACAACTGTAAAGGTGACTGGGCAGTGGGTCACAATGATGGTGGCAGAATGTTTATGTTGGTGATGGAGTTTGGTATGTTTTTAACAATCAGGTCAAGCATGGAGTATTTGAAAGACCTGAGGTTAGGTCTTGTTATTTCTGTTATGAGTTGAAGAAGACCTAGGTCTGCTAAGAAAGTACCCATGTCAGATGAAAAAGGGACACGATAATTAAACCTGAAGTCATCTATGAGTATGTTATTATTTTTAGGACACTTATTAAGCATGTTAGTGATGAGTGATTTGAACTTATTTAGGGAAGCAGGAGGTTGTAGACAGGCTGTTGAGATGAGTGGTGGTCTGCCATTGTGTAATGGAAATTTTAGAAGATATCAGAGTCTCAGGAGGAGGAGTTACCTTGGGCAATGTCTTTTGGGTTTAGGTTATTTTAGTACAAAATTAGAGAGCCTCCACCTGTTTGTATGCCTGGTCTGGCATCACTGACAAAGTTGGAGGAGGTTAGAAAGTATTAGTAGTTGGAGGAGTCTTCTGATCCAGGATTCTGTGACTGCTAGAATATCTGGGTTGTACTGGGGAAAAAAAGCACTTGTGTGGTCTAACTTGCTTCTGATGCATTGAGGAGGGTACAGGCCAGAGCAGGAGAGAAGCAGTTTTGATTCTGAGGAAAAGGAGCTGTTGGGCCTAGGTTAGGTTTAATGTTACTCTTAAAAAGAAGTATAAAGATTATGCAGGACAACTGTCTGATTGAGGTCTTTGGTGTTTTTAAGTAAAGAGAAAAAAATGTTTCCAAGTATTAGCAATCATATAGAAGAGTGATCTTGACAGTGGTGAGATGGGGAATGGGGTTGGTCTGAATACTGTGGGGGTTGTGGTGGTGGATTGTTGGTGTGGAAGTTATGGAAGTATGGGTGATACATAGTGATAAGATGATTGGTTGTGTACATGTTTTATGAATATGTTTGTTAGTGGTTGTAGGGGTGAAGGAGAGGAAGAGGAAAAGAGGAGGAGGTAGAATAGGATAAATTGTAGAGAGAGGAACATATTATTGATAGAATGTGTGTTGTGTTTGTACAGGAAGCTGTAAGTGGGAATTAAGACTTCCAGTCTACTTGGGGTTACAAACACCTATAAAATAATTCCAAGCAAAGATCCTAAATCTTCTAGATTTTGTTGCATATTAGGGAGTCATACATATGTCCTCTCATTGTTTCCTTGTGATTTGCTTATCCAGTTTCTATTCCCAATATTTAACATCCTCTGATTGATTCCTACAGCTATTGTGCAATATTTTACATGCCCTACTAATTATCCCTTTTTTCATTGCAACTTCTGTTCTAGCTATAAGTAAAAACTCTACCACAGCAGGTCTTTCAATCAGAATTCCCCTATCTCTTCGCCTGTACTCTGTTATCAAGCCTTGATAGGGATGGCAGTTTCTTGCCTGCAGTCCAAATGTCTTCTTGACCTCTTCCACTCTATTACTTTTCACTTTCTAGATATTTGCTCCCAACACCTTGGCTCCCTTGCCATTTTTATCCAGTAAATTCCAGTCTCTCCTGTATATTCTCTGCATCCCTAACTACAGTCATCCTTATCAGCAGAATCTTCTTTCTCCATTCTGGCTTAGCTTTTAGAATACTTTCTGCTACTTTGTGAATATAATATTATGTATAACTGTTGTTATTCTCCTTAAGGACCTGCATCCAAAATTCCACTCCCTCCTTATTTCCTCAATTTACCACCTACTTCATTATCGCCATACCTTTTCACTTTACATTATAGCTTTCTGCTTGTTATATGCAGCTCAAAAATATCTCTTCAAATGGGATAAGCTGAATTTTCCAATAGAACAATGTAGTTTAGAATTACCTGATTTGAAGAGATATTTTAGAGTGACACAGTTATAACACAAGCAGAATGTTATACTTAAAAATGGAAAATGACAATGAAGAAGCAGGTGGAGGGGGGAGTTCAATAAATAGAGTAGGATTTTGGATGCAGATCCTTAAGGATCATCAAATACTTCATTTTACATTTTAATCATCTATACATTTATAATAAAACTCACTTTGACTGAATTACTAGCTGATGTCAGGTCATTTGCACCTATGCTCTAATTGAAATTACTTTTTTTTCTTTAACCAGATGAGGTGCACTGCTGAGGGATTCAATAGGATATCCTTGCTGTTAAAACTATCAAAGTTGTGCAACATATTGGTAAAGACTGAACATTCACTATTATTTTTATATACCTAGAAATGAAAAATACTATTCTTATGGGTGATCTCAATTATCCAAGAATTTCATGGATATCTGACACTGCTAAAAATGTTATGAAAAAAAATTTATGGGCATTCTTTATATTGTATGAAACAGATAATAAATGATAATACCAGAAAATATAATGTATCACATAGGCCTGAATTAATATCTGATGTGTTAGATGGAACCTCATTGTGTACAGTTCATTAACATGTTATTTAAAACAAATTATTAGAATTAAAACAACAAAAATGTACAATTGTGGATTTATTGACTATAAAAAAAACAATATAATCTATTAATGAATATGACTGGAATGGTCAATTAAAATTAGACAATGATTTTGGTTACAAGACTGTTCAAAATGTACTCAGTTACAGTGTTGAAGCAACAGGTTGCTGTGTCTTTCGGCTTATCCCGGTTAGGAGTCGCCACAGCGGAACTCCGGTCCGCTAATGTTTGGTAGTGGATTTTTAGGTGTCGAGTTACCAGCCCTGACGCACAACCTTCAACGAAGGCATGCCCATTCACGCATGCCTCCACACAGAAGACGCTCTAGCTGAGAATCGAATGGGACAATGTCTTGCTGTGAGGCGACAGCACTACCGCAGTTAACTATAAAAAAAATAATCCCACCACTCCTTTATGAAGGAATACATAAATTAATACAATGTATAACAAAAAAGAGAAAATCATAAAACATACAGAAAATTTCCAACCATAGAGAATAAAATAAATTTAATCAGACTTACTAAATAATTGAACAAAAAATAAAATCTGAGAAAATGAGTACTGGAAATAAATTAGTGACAGACTCTATTAAAAAAAATATTACAGTTATATAAACTTGATTAATAACAAAAGCTGCCATGAAAAATTAATAAAAATGAATGATACATTGACAAATAATAAAATCCTTGTGAATGAATTTAACAAACCAATATTAGCAAGGGAGTCAGTTATACCATTAAAGTAACTACTAACATGGCTATTACTCTTAAGACTGTTTAAGTACTACTACCACTAAAATGAAATTAAGCATTGTAAAACAGACCAAAAGGAAGGGATCTGCTGGGCTAGAGAGTACACCTATACTTCTGTTAATAAATATACAGAGGATAGTTTTTCCTGTTTTGCAATTGATTTTTAATAAATCACTTCAACATGGCAAAGGGCCACAATCCTGCAAACAACTATATGTCATCCCTATACATAAGAAGGATAATAAATACAACATAACAATGATTGACCAATTAGTCTCACCTCCATCATCTGCAAGATTTATGAGAGATATTTTGCACAAATACTAACATCTTAAATTTGGATATGGAGGAAAATGGATATGTGAAGGGCAGATCTGTGTTAATTAACCTGATAAACATTTTCAATCGATCCACATTAGCTTTAGAATTAGAGTTAACTCCAGGAGTTCTTTAGCTTAACTTAGCCAAAGCTTTTGACATACCATCTCATGATATAATCTATAGAAGGTTAATCAAGATTAAGGTAAATTCATTTTTGGTAAGATGGATAATGTCCCGGCTAAATGAAGAAATCAGACAGTAATCATTCAAGACATCCAATCAAAAACACTTGTGGATTAGAGAAAGGTTCTGTACTGAGACCAATTTATTTTTTGCAACTCTACTCCAAAAAAAGACAATTATGCATTTCAAAACACATAGATGATTGGAAAACTGGTTTGTAATACAGACGGAAAGTGATATGGCAAACTTAAATAATTACTTAAAACTTACTGGGGTTTGGGCTGAAAATAATGGAACAAATTTTAGTTTGGATAAACGTAATTTTGTGTATTTTAGGAATCACAAAATAAGAGAAATGCGTACTTACTATCGCAACCACTAAAAATGGTTACCGAATATAAAGACTTACGAATAATAGTTACTTCAGCATTTACCATTCACAAAACATATCATGATTAGTAATAAGGTTATGAAACAAATATATTTCATGTTGAAAAATCTCTGTACTAGGGATGAGAGATGTTTGAATTCCTTAAATAAATCATGTATTAGACCCATAATTGAGCATAACAATATATATTTGTGCATGCACTTTATAGAATCCACAATATCTACAAAAGATCCAAAGAAAATTCTCAAAAAGATATGGCTACATGTAAACATTTAAATTAGTAGAAATTACATTACAAATATATCTACAGAAATGCAATTATGGCTTATAGAATATCTGTGGATCCTGTGTTACAAATCTTGTTTAACATGAACATATACAGCAAGTCTTATCCATAGACATCATAATATACATTTTTTGATGTTTCCAAGACAAAAGAAATTCATAACTATATTAACCAAAAAATGACAACATTATAGAATAAATGACCATAGAAGATTTGAGGTGCAAAAAATGCTGAAGCTTAAAAAGACTTGACAAATGGATGGGTAATAAAATATTTGCTCTTGACATAACAGAATCTGTATTTCTAAATGGCTATTTTAGCCAGAATATTGTAACTGACTTTTGAATCTAAATGCAACATACCTGAGACGATTACTTCTAAAATGTAAAAGCCTATTTTTTTTCCACAGGCTTTCTGAAGCTGAAGTGAGAGGCATTTTCCAGCTCATCCATGGGGTGGAGGGTGTTACACTATATCAGGAATATGGGATTATCTGGAAACATTTCTTTCAAGGTGACACTGCACTACCAGTAACTCATGAAGGACTGGCCATGTGTGTGAATCCAGGGCTGGTGTTAGCATTTTGGGGGCCCTCAGCAAATTTCAAGTTGGGGCCCCCCTAGGCCTTTCCAGTATAAGTATCACCCTACCACTGCCAGCCCTCCTAAGCAGCCTTTTAGTTCATGCTGCAAGCTTTTACGAGTAGTATACACAGTCTGACATATAGCTACAATGGTCTTGCATTACAACAAGTCAGTGTAACACACTATGTTGGCCCATCTGGCATTTAGCTGCAACAATGATACATCACAAAAACTCTATGTAAAGTACAGTTGTTACACTTACCATAAATGTAGATGTTCGAGTGTATTCACTGTTGCAGTCATCACATTTGGGTTATCTGCTTGCAGTAGCCCTTAGTCGGCCTGATTAACAAAGTCTTGGGTCCTGCATCGGATGCTGTCTCTTCTTCCGTGACGTCAGGTCGTCAGGGGTATAAAACACGCAGCCGATGCCATTACATCAGATTTTCTTGCCCCAGATGTCAGGTGCCCCCCTATTAGGAAGCAATTAAATCTATAAGTATACAAGGTTGTACCTCCAACAAAAAAGCAAATACACCAAATAGCTTTTGAGCCCCCCACTGCTTAGTCCTGTGTGTACCCTGGGACTGAAGTCTGGGAGCTCTGCTGGATCTGAGTTTGGACTGAGAAGGTCTGGAAGAGGCAGGAAAGGACCAATTCTTGGAAGGCCAATGCCTACTAAACCTTGGAGGTTGTACTTGTAAAGAATCTTTAACAGTCTGCATAGATTTTGCTTTTTCCTCCATCTTTTTAAGAACTTCTTCTGCCTTGTTGCCAAACAGGCGGTCCTGGTTTAAGGTAGCATCCAGTAATTTTGCTTTAACATGATCAGGCAAGGATTGCTCCTTAAAGCCAAGCATGCCTTCTAAGTACAGACCCAGTTGCAGCAGCCCTGCAAGATGCCTCTAGTGAATCAAAACCACATTGCAAAGTATGTCTTCCAACATGTTCAGCTGAGTGCAGTAAATCCTGTAAATCCTTATTTTCAGCACAATCAGGAATCAACATAATTTTCTGTTTAAGCAATCCAATAATATGCTGCTGATACTTTAACATACGAAACTGGCAGTTTAAAGCCCTAATGTCCAATGTTGCAGAAGTGTATACCTTCTTACCCCATCTATCCAGCGCCCTGGTGTCTCTATCAGAGGGGGGTAGGATTTTTGGCAGTAGGATTTTTAAAAAGAAACTTGTGAGAGTCAGGGACCCTGTAATATCTGTCAGATTTTCTGGGAGCAGGAGGTAAAGAGTCAAGGGCCAAGCTAGATTCCGAAAAGGCATCAGTAACAATGTCTAGTACAGTAGGTAAGGCTAAAGGCCTGTGCTGGGGCAGTAGTAAATAATCCCTAAGCCTCTTTTTAGAATCAGAGAAATCCTGACCTTCTCAACAAAAATGCTCGCTGAGAGTATGCAAGGTTTCACCAAAAGAGAAATCCTCTGGAGGAGAAGCAGAGGGAATAGAGTCCTCAGCATCAGAATCCTCATAGGTAGATAAGGGTAAATCCTGGTCATCAGAGGAAACAGAAAATTCAGAATCCTGGTCAGAAGTATCATAAGCAAACTCAGTCCTAGGTCTCTTAGAGGGGGAAGGCTGGCTTCCCCTGATTAAAGTAATAAGGTCTTCAGCCATTCTTATCATTTGTTTTTTAGGCATAGAGGCCTGACCATGCAGTCTGGGTGTCGGTTTTCTAGGCATGGTACGAGTTTTAGGCCTTGAAGAAGAAGATGGTGTCGGTTTAACATGCAAGTCTGTAGGCCTGAATACACCCTCAGAAGCCGGTGCCTGCATAGCGGCTCTGGACCCATCCAAGGTAGAGACATCCGCAGGTTCCACAACTGAAGCATCTCACGGCATACTGACATACATACTGACATACAGACTCCGAATGGGTCTCAGTAGAGGCCTGCAAATCTGAAGTAGCAGGTATCAGGGGCTGCAAAAGCGCCTCACTGAGTACCGGCGAACTGGCAACTGGCTTAGGAGAAGTGTCGTCTGCAGCTTTGGACCTAGACGGCCTGTCTCTGTCTTTATCTTTGCGTTTTTTCAGAATGTCGGTAGTCAGAAGGCTTACAGAAGACATATCAGGATAATTGAATCGAGCACCAAAATATTTAGAAGCGAAAATATACCGACGATGGATAGTTCGTGGTTTAAATAAGGCACAAAACTGACAGAGAGGTATGTCGTGGTCAGGGCCTAGGCAAGGAATACAGTATGAATGAAAATCTTTATGAGGTATTTGCTTTCCACAAGTAATGCAATTACTTACTTTTACTGACATCGGTTTAAAGGAAGAAAAAGTTTCCCCAATGGGGTACTTAGCTTTTAGTTGAAGACTTTGATTCTGAAACTCGAAAACGAAAATTTCAGGAGTCGACCAACCGGCACTTGCGAACTGCTTCTACTTCAGGCACCGCACGGCAAGAAAGACTGATGTAATGGTGTCGGCTGCATATTTTATACCCCTGATGACCTGACATCACAGAAGAAGGGACAGCAACCGACGCAGGACCCAAGACTTTGTTAATCAGGCTGACTGAGGGCTACTGCAAGCATATAACCCAAATGTGATGAGTGCAACAGTGAAACACGAAGAACATCTGTCTGGACTTGGGTGAAATGGCACCCTAGGCCTACTGTTTCACAACAACACACACACACACTCACACATATACCCTCCAGTCCTCCCCTCTGTTTAGCCCTGTGTTGGGCTCTTCATATGATGCACATTACTTTTTTTTCTTTCTTTTCTCACATTTTGCTCTATTCAGCTTTTTCAAAACACCATAACTGTCTATATGCTAAGAAGTGCATTGTTCATTTTTTTCCCTTTTTACACAACCTTTTCATCCAATGATGGCATAAACAAAAATTATGATCAAAGGTAGAAATTCAGTGTTTCTGTTCAGCTTTAGTTTTCCTGGCATCCTTTCAACACGCCTTTCCTAAACAACACAGCACAGTAGTAATCATTTAGGAAATAGCACAAAAAAGACAGGGTCTAAGAAGCCATATAGTTATAGATGATCTGGGATGCACTTCAAAGCATTTTCCCAAACTTTTAATCCAATGGTGGCCTAAACTAAAATCATGAGTAAGAAAATAATTTCAGTCTTACTTTTATTTTTTGTCTTTCAAGGAAGGTATTAAGTTGTGCCCAAGGCTAAATGGTCAAAGTTGACAAAATAGTAGCTCATAATTAACTAATAAGCCAGTTGTTGTGAGAATACACAGATCTAGCCCAGAATACTGCCTGTCTCCCTAACCTCCCTCCAAAAAAGACAGTCACTGCCTATGTATCCCACTGGTGCTAGATTGGGATGAAATCAGAGGTACAAACTGCCACAGTCAAGTATTTCAAGAAACTGCTGACATACATATACATAGCATACCTCCTCACTCCTCACCCAAAGCCACCAATGACAGCCACCGGTAAACATGCCTGATGCATAATTGTGAGGAAAGTGAAAAAAAAATAATGATTACAGTAATGTATTCTACTTCATTGCTCCTAGACAGTACACTGCCCCTACAGTAGTTGTAGTAACCTTTTTAGTACAACTGTGAGGTCTGGCAGAAAAGTAAAACAAACATTAACCACACTATCCTTTACCCAAACATAAGTATACTGATCTCCTGTGCACACCTGTAAGATTTTACTGTGATGAAAATTAAAGAAGTAATAATCACACAATCCGTAGCCCCCCCCACCCCACCCCCCCACCCCCGCATACACACACACACACACATGTAAGCTACAATAGTTTTCTGTACACACACATCTAAGCAGGGCTGGTTTTAGAATGGGTGTAGTTGAGAGCAATGGCCATTATCAGCTTTATCCTAACAGGTCCTATCACAGCCCTGTTCAAGTTAAAGAGTGTAATCAGTAAACAAATACATTTCTTCTCCTTATTCTTCCCCAACCAGCAACAGCTTTTGTGAGGCCCCCCACATGGTCAAGGATGATTAACACAGCCTCCTGTATCCATTTATACAGGAGGCTGCTTACTTTGAACTAGTCTGAACTGTTTTTTTACTGATTACTGCATTTATTTTAAAATCTGCACTTAAAGTTACATTTAGTCGAATTTAGTTGAAAGTTTGCTTGTTTGTTTGTTTAATTGAACTGTGGAGGCTGCCCACTAAAGTGTGCTAGCCTGTGTAACTAATTTATCACTGTCTCTGCATTTTCTGTGTATTTCTGCAAAAAAAACAAAAAAAACAAAAAAATAATCCTTGTTTTCCCGCCTTTCTCGACTAGTTTAGACCAGTATACAGGCATTGCTGTATTCTGGGCTGTGGTGTAGTTCCTGTGTTGTCCATTACCTTACTTGGATAGAAGGAAGTTTCTTTGCTCACCAGTGGGAGTGGGGAGCCTTGAGCAGCCTACCTGTCCTTGGGGGAAGTGACCTCAGCACAAGAAGCTGTTAGTAATTGGTTGTTTGGGACCATTCCTAGCTCTTTTGTAGTTCACTGCTTAAAATCCGCCTCTGGGCGTTGTTTTCTGGCTATACTGCTCAGACAAGCTCCACGTGGGTTTACAGAGTGGTCCTAGCAGCAAGGAACTCGAAAAAGCGACTACCTTCTGGATTTAAGTATCTTTGCTTTTTTCACTGAAAATAGCTTCTGCTGCTTACTTTGAACTAGCCTGAACTGTTTTTTTACAGATTACTGCATTTATTTTAAAATCTGCACTTAAAGTTACATTTAGTCGAATTTAGTCGAAAGTTTGCTTGTTTGTTTGTTTAATTGAACTGTGGAGGCTGCCCACTAAAGTGTGCTAGCCTGTGTAACTAATTTATCACTGTCTCTGCATTTTCTGTGTATTTCTGCAAAAAAACAAAACCAAAAAATAATCCTTGTTTTCCCGCCTTTCTCGACTAGTTTAGACCAGTATACAGGCATTGCTGTATTCTGGGCTGTGGTGTAGTTCCTGTGTTGTCCATTACCTTACTTGGATAGAAGGAAGTTTCTTTGCTCACCAGTGGGAGTGGGGAGCTTTGAGCAGCCTACCTGTCCTTGGGGGAAGTGACCTCAGCACAAGAAGCTGTTAGTAATTGGTTGTTTGGGACCATTCCTAGCTCTTTTGTAGTTCACTGCTTAAAATCTGCCTCTGGGCATTTTTTTCTGGCTATACTGCTCAGACAAGCTCCACGTGGGTTTACAGAGTGGTCCTAGCAGCAAGGAACTCGAAAAAGCGACTACCTTCTGGATTTAAGTATCTTTGCTTTTTTTTCACTGAAAATAGCTTCTGCTGCTTATTTTGAACTAGCCTGAACTGTTTTTTTTACTGATTACTGCATTTATTTTAAAATCTGCACTTAAAGTTACATTTAGTCAAAAGTTTGCTTGTTTGTTTGTTTAATTGAACTGTGGAGGCTGCCCACTAAAGTGTGCTAGCCTGTGTAACTAATTTACCACTGTCTCTGCATTTTCTGTGTATTTCTGCAAAAAAAACAAAAAAGCAAAAAAATAATCCTTGTTTTCCCGCCTTTCTCGACTAGTTTAGACCAGTATACAGGCATTGCTGTATTCTGGGCTGTGGTGTAGTTCCTGTGTTGTCCATTACCTTACTTGGATAGAAGGAAGTTTCTTTGCTCACCAGTGGGAGTGGGGAGCCTTGAGCAGCCTACCTGTCCTTGGGGGAAGTGACCTCAGCACAAGAAGCTGTTAGTAATTGGTTGTTTGGGACCATTCCTAGCTCTTTTGTAGTTTACTGCTTAAAATCCGCGTTTGCACGGCTTTGCTTGTGATGCGATAGCGGTTAAACAAGGTTAAACTTGGTTAAACAAGGTTAAACTTTTTCTGGCTCCGCCAAGTCTGCTCTTCAATTTTTCCCTTAGAACTGTTCTACTTGCAATCTAAACAGCCTATACTCTATCTGAAAAGCTCAGCACTTGCCCCTAAAGCATTTTGTATACAGGTAAAGCACTCTTAAACAAACGAAAGTACTTCATTCACCTAAATTCTGTTGAGTACCCATTTCCCTATAGGTCCTTTCTGACTCAGTTACACAGCAATCTTTTTCACTATTTCTAGCATGTCGAAGGGTCAGTTGCTGGCATCCTCTCCTGTTCAGCTGGTGAATCTGGGAATCTTGAGGCAATGTTACAATTGCCTCATGTACACAGACAACCCTCTCCTCCTCCCAACAAATACAAATATATGCGAGAGATGCAACTATATAGCCAAACTGGAGGCTGAGCTCTCTCAATTCAGTACTGGCAAGACCAGTCAGGAGGAGAAGGTAACCACGCACACCACAAACCCAGTCTCACATAGAACTATCACAACACATAAACACACAAAAACATACTCGGAGGCGCTGATTAAAAATCTACCAAAACAACAGAGCCTCCAAAGCAGACATGCAAGCAACCGCCACCTCAAGACATAGCACATGCAACACATAGTTCACAAAGTCAATGTGCTAAACAGTCACAGCCCTTAAGGCCAAACAACATGCCAGACACACTTGTAATAGGTGACTCCATAGTCAGGCACACTGACGTCCCGCTCACCAGACTGAACAAGGAGAGGGTCACAGTAAGCTGCCTGACGGGAGCTAGAATCCGCCACATAACACAAGCACTCAGGTCACTCCACAGCAAGTACAAATATGACTCAGTCATTGTACATGCCGGTGTGAACGACCTGAGACGTACCTCCCTGGACTACATGAAAAGAGACATAGAGGAGCTCTCTGATTATGTAGCCCAGGCCAGTATGACCCTGACCCTGAGCAGCATCTTACCCTCACCAAGAATGATGCCACAGTACAAAGACAAAATGATCAGTTTTAACAATTGGCTTAATTACTGGTGTCATTCTAAGGGGATCCAGTGTCTGTCTGCTTGGGATGACATGCTTGACAAGCCACGCTGCTTCGCAAGGGATGGCTTGCACCTATCACCCTGGGCTTCCGGATATTGGCCAAGGCTCTTGCCACCCCATAGTGCCTTTTTTAGGCAAGGCTCAAATGACAGACCTACCTCCCTAGAAAACACAAGTGGAAAAAAACTAAGAGTAATGCTGCTCAATGCCAGTAGTCTAAACCTCAAGATGCACGCCTCAAGCCCTCCTCAGTATGGAGAACATCGATGTCTGTGCAGTGACTGAAACCTGGTTCAAGGCTCCTGAGAGCACCCCAGCACTATCAGGTTTTACCTCATATCATGCTTTCCGGCCCCAAAACTTGGACCGAACCACAAAAGGAGGGGGAGTATCCATTTTCATCAAAGATACCCACACCTCCAGGTTAGTGGCAACGCACGAAGCATCGGAGACTATCCAGGTGCAACTAACCATAGGCAAAACTGCCTTACAGTTTGTAGCATGCTACAGACCACCCTCTCAAACTCAGGAACCCCACATAGCCTTCCTGAAGACACTGGAGAGTATGAATGTCTCTCCAAATATCATCATTTTGGGAGACTTCAACTACCCAAACATAGACTGGGAACATTACTCAAGCCCCAACACCCTAGACCAAAGGTTCCTAGAATTCATAAACTCAAATGCAATGGAACAACTAGTCACCATTCCCACAAGAGGAGACAATATACTAGACCTCATCATCACAAACATGGGGACAAAATGCTCCACACCGGAAGTACATCCCTCTTTGGTAAGATCAGACCATAAATTAATCTCACTGGAAATCCACATCCCGCCCCCACCCCCTGCACAAAAGACCACAGTGAAGAACTTCTCAAAAGCAAACTTCACACTTCTTAAGACTGAAGTGGTATCTTTCAAGGCACCTGGGCCAGTGGAAACCACAACCCACACTGCTGAATCTTTTGCAAATGCCTTCTATGGGCACCTTCAAGAATGCATGGATCATGCAATCCCAAATAAAACCAAGACCCATTCCCCAAAAGGCAGGCGCCCGGTCTGGTGGACCCCAGCCATAAACAAACTTTACAACAGGAGGAGGAAGCTACTACATGACAGAGCAAAATCCCTAAAAGGGAAGGCATCTCTGATCAGTACTAGCAAAAAACTACGATCACTCATAAAATCATCCAAGGCCAACTTTGAGAGAAAAATCGCAAAAGACACAGAAGACAATCACAAGGCCTTCTTTAGCTATGTTAGAAACCTGGGTGGAAACTCCCAGATATGCTCAGAGTTAGTCCAAAATGACACAAAATACACTGAACCCACTGACATTGCCAACATTCTGGCAGACAGGTTCAGTGCAAATTTCTCCCCCCCCCCCGCCAAAAGGAGAAATAACTATCCCAGCAGAGTGTAGCCTGCATAACATCTCAGATACCCAGGTGAGAGCTTCCCTCTCTAAAGCTAAAAGCACAGCATCAATGGGACCGGATGGTGTCCCGGGCTGTGTGCTACATGAACTCCAAGAGGAACTAAACCCACACATAAGGCTGCTGTTTAATCTTAGCCTTACTACAGGATACGTACCCAAAGAGTGGTGTACGGCAACAGTGGTCCCACTTCACAAAGGCGGTGCTTCTACGGACCCTGAAATTACCGCCCATAAGCTTGACGAGCCTGGTCTGCAAAGCTATGGAGAGGATCATTATGGAACTCATAAACAAAGACATTGGGGACCTACAGACATTGGATCCTACCCAATTTGGCTTTGCCAAGGGCAGATCCTGCCTTTTGAACTTGGTCGACTTTTTTGAAACAGTCACTAAGGCCATTGATGAGGGCAAGGCAGTTCACACAGCCTACCTTGACCTTGCAAAAGCCTTTGACACAATACCCCACTCGGGCATCATAGACAAACTCACCAGTTTAAATGTAAACCCATATGTCACAAGATGGGTTGCAAACTGGCTCAAGGACAGAACCCACAGGGTCAGAGTTGCTGGAGCTATGTCAGACTCTAAGCCAGTCACAAGCGGTGTCCCACAGGGCTCAGTCCTGGGACCCCTCTTGTTCGGCATTTACTTTTCTGAGGTACAGGCAAACATAGGAGGATTGTGGCTGACAAAGTTCGCAGATGACTGCAAACTGGGCCATAATTGATACTCCAGCGGACACAAACATCCTTCAGAGGGGCCTCATAGAAACGGATAATTGGTGCCAGAGCCATGGCCTTAAGCTGAACGCCAAGAAATGTATAGTCATACCCTTTGGGAAAAACAAGGTACCGACAAATTACCACATAGGCGGTAATCCATTAAGTACGGAAGAGGTAATCAGGGACCTAGGGACCCAGGTTGACAGTAACCTCTCATTTGACACTCACATTGCCAAAGTGGTTAGGAAGACCTTCTATATTGCCCACCTTATCATGAAGGGTTTCACATCTAGATCAAGAGAGGTCATTGTGCCCCTGTACCCTTCTCTTATAAGGCCAATGATTGAGTACAATGCCCCATTTGGGATGTATCTCACCCGACACCTGCAGCAGTTGGAAAGACCCCAAAAGTTCCTCACCAAGAGGATAAAGGGTCTTAAACATATGTCATATGCTGCCCGACTGAAAAAACTCCAGCTCTATTCAGTCGCATACCGCCTACTCAGAGGTGATCTGTGCCTGACGTACAAGGCTATGTCCAATCCTGAATTAATGGACATGCTCCATCTCAGAAAATCCAAATCCATCAGAGCCATGAGAACAAGTGACTTAAACCTCAACACAGAAATAAATAGAACGTGCTGGAGGGACAGATTCATAACCCAAAGGCTCCCTACACTCTGGAACAGAATCCCAGTCCATGTTAGGCAGAGCTCCTCACTGACTCTATTCAAGAGAAATCTCGACGAGTGGATGGGAGATCGTAAGTTTACCCCGGGGGTCATCTCTGTGTCACTACTAGACAGAGGCATAGTAAACTAAACCCTAAAAGGGCATAGTATTCTCATCCTAAGGGGTGGTGTAAGCCACATACACTCTGGCTAGGCTTATAAATGCCCTAGGGCAGATAGCCTAGTATGAACCTATGAACCTATGAGAGTATGGACCACCAGAATCCTAGAAGATCTAAGTGCCTGAATGTTTTATGATATATTTTATGTCTTACTTTGAAATATAATTACTTGTTAGCTGTATTTTTTACTAATACCTAATAACATATGTGTCCTAGCATTACTGTTTCTGTGCACAGATAAAAATCAGTGATATTTTTTTTACAAAGACACACACAAGTATAAGCCATAGCAATATTAGTCTTGTACTTACTTCAGCAAATAGCGATACATTGTGCAACACTGATACTCCTACACCATATCAGTGACTGCTGTTTAGCAGTCATCAAACAGCAGCAGGGTTAAGCCACTTTTATTTACCTCATCGAGGAGTAATGTATATATGTTACTGTCCCTAATTTCACAGACCTTCCCTGATTTTGCTCATAATTTTGCTCTGTCCTTTATAAAAAGTTTGATTTGCTGGTCAATCACTGAAAATTACAGACTCAATAAATCCAAACATTAGAGTTTTATACTTACTGTCCAATAAATGCATGTTGATGCAATAGCTGTTATTGCATTAATTTTTTAAGTGAATTAGAGTAATATTTAAAGTGTGTTCTTGATTTTGAGACTTTATTCTGCTATTATTTTTGGCACCGAGATGAATTCTTCAGCAAAGAAGTTGAGAGTTATAGTATCGGGTGTTCTGCCAGTATTTATAAAACTCCATGAAAGAGAAAACTATCCCTAAGGAAGGTATGCACTCAGATTGGTCACTCTGGGCTATTGATCTCTCTACTGCTTATCTTGCTCATGTTCATTATCAGCTTTATCCTAAAAGGGTCATATCACAGCCATGTTCAGGTTAAGGACCATAATCGTGAAATTAATACATTTTTTTTAATCCTTGTTTTTCCCCAACCAGCAGCAGCTTTTGTGGGGCCCCCACACAGTCAAGGATGACTAAAGGACCCCTGCAGCCACATGCATTGCAGGTATCTAATGCTGGCTACGTTGTTAGTTTTGGTGGAAATAATGTCCACCGGTAGGGTTTGTGGTACTATATCAGTGGTAAAATATTTAATGGAATTGTGAAGCCTGTTACTTGATAAAACACTGTTACTATAACCAGAGATATCTTTGAATTTTAGAGGAGACACAAATAAGAGTTATTATCCACCTGGTTTATTAAGTATAAAAGATTGTTCTACTAGCTTTTGTTGGTTTGACAGACATGTTACAAAATATCAAGATAACATAACTTGTTGTGGTTGGAGACCCTCCAGGAACTGGGGGCCCCAGCAACTGCAGGGTTCGCTGGTGCCTAAAGCCAGCTATGTGTGAATCACACATGCACTCTTCCATGAGGCAGTGACTGTAGCATCACAGCTGCAGCAAGCTGGGGTTAGGCTGCATATGAAGAGAGTCTGCATGACTGGCAAACTGTTCCTCTCCTTAACCACCCAACTTTTCATCTTCAAGGGGAAGAATGAGCTAATTAGGCTCCCACCTTAGCCAGGTAATGAATGGATCTGATGCTTGTAAGATAGTTGTTTTTTGCACGTGGGGTCAGACTGTCACTTCAACAGTGACCATCTAGAGCCATGAATCACACTGTCAGGTGGCTAACCGTGATGCAGCTCTTCACCCACACCACACATTCACCCGTATACTCACACCTATGGCCAATTTAGTGCATCCAGTCCACCTACCACATGGCCTTTGGAATGTGACAGAAAAATGCAGCACCCAGAAGAAATCTGCATGAACACAGGGAGGACATGCAAACTCTACACAGAAGGCACATCAGCCGAGAAATGAACTAGAGAACCCTTACTGTGAGGCAACTGTGCTATCCGTTGTGCCAAATTCCATTTATTAATATGATACGAGAGGAGAAAGGAGGAGACAGTCTTACAGACGTACAGTTGCAATGATTTTTCACAATGACATACAAAACAGATTCCTGGTAGATCAATTAAAAAAAATCAGTCACATTTATAACAGCTTATAGCATTATAAGGGCACAATTTGGATAGTACAACTTGCAATGAAATACAGAGCATTAGTAGAAGTAGTAGAGAGAACTACAGCTCCTTGCTGTTGTCTCATCTACTGACATCCATTCAGAGTTTATACGATGACCTTTCCAGAAAAACGAGAAGCTCTTCTTGAGGTGGAAGCTGAAATCATCCCATGAAGAAGCACTGGCTAAGTTTTACCAGGAAAATCTCACTGCATATACAAGTTAACCAAGTCTATCTAGCCTCCTTCCCAACAATATGGCCAAATTTGAGCACCAACTAGTGGTTAAATAACAGCTCAGCTCCTCTCATTACCTCAGTGTTCAGAACAGACAGCATCAGGTCTGAAGAAATGACTACAGACACTGCCACAGACATGCGATCCATTGTTCCTGGGTTTCAGGTATTCTTAAAGAGAGTTCCTTGTGTTCATAAATGAAGTCTATTATGGACAGCTATAGAAAGAACAGAAGTCCTAAAACAATTCAACACCTGGGTTCCGATCAGGCAGTTTTTTCATCCCAATCATTTCTCCCAAGATATTTCTATCATTCTTCATGAGAAATGAATCTCCCAGTAGGACTATGGGCATTTAATTGTTCATTACTTAACTTTTTTTGATAAAGGTCAGAACACCAGTGAAACTGCTCCAGACTTCTTAATGGCACTGTTGCAAAGATGACAAGCCTTTTATGCCAACAATCACACAAACATGGAGTTTTTCTATTTAACAAAAAACATCTTTATTAAATTATCACACATGGCATAAATAATCTTACATTTATATAAATGAAAAACAAACACTGACATGACTTTAGTTGCAAATATTATGCATCACAGACACCATTGGAACAACTGTAGTTGCAAACATTATACATCACGTATAACATAGTTAAGCATTATACAGCTCATTCATATCCTGATTTCTTTTAAACCTCGTTCCTTCTCTGCATACATTGTTCCCACAATTCCCATTTTTTTTCCTATGTAGTTTGCGCCTTCCCTTTTCTAAGGATCCCAAATCCATTTGTTTTTTCTCTGTTACTATATTCACTGCTTCTAGCAAAGTTTGTTTAGACTTTGATTTCCATTTTCTAGTAATTGCTTTTCTGGTAGCTACCATATTTAGACTCAGCAAGGCATTACTATGTCTAGGCAATTCCTATTCTGCATCATAGCTCAAAAATATTTGAAGATTGAATGTTTGCTGAAGTTAAAGTTTGATTTTTTAAGTTTGATGAAGAGAGGTTTGATGGATTTCTCATTCAATGACTGAACACAGAACACAGATCCGATCTCCCCATGTCCCCTGTTTTGGGGATTCCTCAATATTTTCGGAAAAAAGAAGTGCTAAACTAAAACTGCTTTTTAAATATCAATGCACTACTAGGAATAGGATGATACAGTTGATGAATAAATTGTGCTGACCTTTGAAACTGCAAGTGAAACTGGGGGAAACCAAATGACAGGACTTTTTGCATTCAAAATGAAAACTTTTATGACTAATATAGCAGATGGAATAAAAAATGCTGTGTGTTATCATATAAACTGAAGAAAGGACAGGTTGTTTCTGGAGAAAGGAGGTTAGTTTCTTTACTTTGATATATTTACGGTTAACAATTGAGCTTCATTTTAAGATCGTGGTATGGTCCCTTCAGTACATCTGCATCCATGATTTATGTTGAGTATTATGAAGGATTATTCATAACAAACATGTGGAGAGGAGTACATCAGATCTTTTTTGTCTTCTATTTATCCTCTGTCCTTTTTTTCAAATGAAGAGACTATATAACCTGTACACTATAAAATTAGTTAATGAAAGCGAATTAAAAATATTTTTTATGTTAGAAGGTGAGAATACTGATAAATAGGCCAAGATCACTGAATGATACACCCCCATACACAAGCATACTGTATTTTTATTGCTTTTCCCCCTTCTGCACCTAACCTCTGCTGACCTCTGGCTGTATCCCCTGCTACTTTCTGACCTCTCTTCAATGTCCCAATTGCTCCTTTCTGGATGATCCTGAACAGAACCCTCTGCTGGATGAGCCTTCTCAGAGGGCAAAGCTTTAATGGCTAACAAATTCATGAGACAGTGGAGAGTGAGGACTGGACTGCAGGCAGCCACCATACTGCACATTGGTAGTCACACCTCCATACATAGCAGAGTGATGCACAATAATGTCACTGCACGGATCGCATGTCCCTGCACACCAAATGTTGGATATCCTGTCATTCACATAACAACATGAATTGCCATATGAGGCACCTGTTCTTCATCAGAGGTCATGCACTCAGCAACCTATCCCGTACCCTTCAACCTACGGTAGGAAAAGCTGTCAACTGTCCACTTCATCCTACCCCACATGCCCACCCTAGCCAGTTGTTCCTGGGCTACTGATCTTTTCCTGAACCCAATTCATCAGCATTTGAAACTGCATTGCCTCAACACCATCAGGGCAACAGACACTGCATTGTTACAATAAACAAAACCTAAAGGACAAAGAGGCAATAAAGTTGGGTTACAATTGAGTATTGCAGCAATGGCAACTCATTCTGGAAAAATCAAAATGGGATCGCCAGAGGGCTAAAAATAATGGTAGAAGAGCTCTGTTCACCCTTTGGGCATTTAAAACATGCATTTAACTGAAAAAGATGAGGTTTCCACCAATGAGAAGGATGATTTTATGCAACACACAGAAACCCAAGTTATATACCTGTGTGTGCTGAGGATTAAAATCTGTGATAGATATGGCTGGAGGAAATGAAAGCTCCAGTGAAAGATACAACCAAGGTAGTAGAGCTTATGTGTTCCTTCTGTATTGTATAGTTTTTCCCCGGAGGAAATGAAAGCTCCAGTGAAAGATACAACCAAGGTAGTAGAGCTTATGTGTTCCTTCTGTATTGTATAGTTTTTCCCCGTCCCAATTCAAGAAGGTAAATGGAGAAGCAGGATGTCATTTCTGATCACTAGCCTGTTAGACTGGTGAAGAATGAACACTTTCTGTGCTGAGTCTGGTCACTAATAGAGTCTCCAGGATTCTGTCTTGGGACCCTCTTCTGTTTGGCATCTACTTTTCTAAAGTAAAAGCCATTACACAGGGCTCTAGCTCACTACGTTTGCAGATGACTGTAAGCTAGGAGTAGTCATTGAATCCGCAAATGACTTAGCCATCCTGCACGATGTTTTGTCTCAAATAAGTAACTGGTGCCAAAATCATGGAGTAAAACTAAATGCCAAAAATGCATTAATGTATCCTTTGGGAAGTCATCTACCCCAGGAAACTACCACATTGGCAATACGTCCCTAAGAGTTGACCCAGTTCGGGATTTGGGAACATGTGTGAACAGTGACCTAATTTTTGAACAACATGCATCTATTATTGTAAGAAAATCCTTCTATACTGCACAACGTATAAGCAAAGGGATCATGTCTAGATCTACGGATGTTATTGTCTTCCTTCACTCAGCCCTCATTAGGCCATTCACTGAATATAACGCCCCCTTTGGCATGTATCTGTTCAGACACATGCAACAACTGTATGCCCACAGAGATACCTTACTAAAAGGATACAAGGCCTAAGCAACATACCCTATGTAGACTGACTCAAAGTCTGTCACTATACTCAGTATCCTACAGACTGCCAAGAGGTGACCTGTGCCTGGCACATAAGACAACCACCGATCCATTATTAATGGATTTATTGCATATCAGCAAATCAAATGGCATCTGAATTACTTGGTCTAGGATCTAAACCTCTTCTGCAATATCAGCAGAACAGTGTGGAGGGCAGGTGCATGTCACAGAGGATCTACTGCTGTGGAACAGACTTCCCATCCACATAAAAAAAGTTCATCCCTGTCCATAGTCAAGCACAACTTAGACCTACGGATGGGAAATGCAAAATTTACCATAGAGGTAGCCTCTAAATGCCACGCATGGGTCCCCTCAAATTATCTATGGTATGAAACCAGCTATTCTATTAGGGGAAATATATAATTATCGACCATGGTATTCAGGAGGCCAGTCTATAACCAAATGGGACAGGTTATTTTGAACACAAAAAGTTACATTGGCTAGGCTTAAAATGGTCCGCAAGGGTAGCTAGCCTAGTACTTATCTATGAACTTATGAGAAGCCTAAAGCTAAAGAAGGTGATGAAATTACTGAGGGATTGCATCAAAGACTACTGTCAGCTGGGATGGGCCTACGTTCTGAAATGTTTGACAAATGTAGCAGTGACAAGAAAAGGTTTAAGGCAGCAAGGGGAAAACAAGAGAGGTAGTCAGTTATTTCACTGCATTCGGTGGCAGATAGGTTTTGTGCAGAGGAACTGGGCATGCAGGATCAAGTTTTTAGTAAAGATACTGTGTGCTGGAGGCAATGGAAGGAAAATTCTTGGCAATTTAGATAAAGCAATATTTTTGCATTATTCTCTAGACTGTTATGTAAAGCCTTCTTCGTCACAATAATGAATTAATGTGTCTTTCTTGAAAAACTTTAGAAATGAGTGTAAGGAGAAATGGTCAGGTCTATCTGGATGGAAAAACAAAAAATTATTTTGCAAGGTGCCAAAGGGGAAAGTACCAGATTGGTGAAGAGATCTGTTCAAGGCACCAGGCTGTATGCTGTTAGAATAAATACTTACAATTTTGGAATCACCTCACGTTTTCTGTGATTACTCAGTATGAAGGGTCTATTGCCTACAGTTTCTTCAGCTCAGTAATGTGGAGCACAGAAACGTCTACTAGAAAAGCATTTTCCAAGGGGTAAAACTGAATGCTACAGAATCAGTAGACTCAAACAGCATATGGCTAAGCTTGTGTACCATGAAGTTCAGGTCACAAGAAAGAGGTGGGGACTTTCACAAATGTGGATGGAAATGCAGCACACCATTAAGGAGCTGTCTGACCAGTAGGTGCTGGGTATTGATTCTCCATCTATAGGGTCACAATGACTTACCGGCAGAAACAATGGCAATGTGGAAGAAGGATACTTGTACAGTTCCAATAGTACTAGGAACAATAGGTATTATAAAAAAGAAATTACAGCTGTACTTAGATATGTTACCGATGCATGTAACTCTGTATGAATTCCAAGAGGAGTCAAATAATGGGCACATTGTGGGATCTGTATAGAGCACTTCTGGCTACCATCAAAGATTGAAACAATATTAATTTCATGAACTTTAATCATACTTTGACTTAGGAATGGGGTCCATTCCCGTCATGGTAACGGAAACCCAAAAGACTTGGAGAAATTAAAAAATGCAGAAAATGCTGACATGTGCAACTTGATAATGGTATAACTAAGGCCTAGCTCATACAAGTGCCTAAAATACATGAGAATCAACATCAAGCTAACCAAATGATGAGGGGTGCAATCTACTGTTGTGGCCAGATTAAGAACACACAGCAGTGCAAGCTTGCTGATATCAAGGCAGATTGATCATCTATAAGACCTCATTCAAAATTTCAAATGGAATACAGGGTGGGGGGGGGGGGGGGGCTCAACAGCCAAATCTTAATGAAGATCCAGGTGTCCTTGCAGTGAATTAATACATACCTAGCTAGGACCAGGTGAGCCTCCTGTAATACTAAGATCCTTAGGGCCTGAAATGATGCCCTATTCCTCAACCAGCAGGTGACAGGATGAATTTATCTTTCTCCCCGAAATATGACATAAGGGAAACCATACAACTTCACGTTATACAAAAGAGAATGTGCCCACACCTCTCTCTTTCTCCCACTACATACTGCATACAGAACCGACCACCTTCTCATAAGTGACCAAGATATTAATCTCTGTGGTGCCCCACTTCAGAAGGTCCTGTTTGGAAACTGCCTCAGAATCCGAACTCTAGTAAATGACTACCAACCTGAGAGCATCCACGGGCTTTGTTCACTCTTCTAGAAATGTAAACCAATGGGAAAAGAATGCTATGGTCTACAGCCCAAAGTCAAACAAGCATGACCTCCCTGTACAGGGAGTATGAACTTTTACATTCTTGCGACTATAAATAACAATTGGCTGGTTAACAAGATAAGGAGAGACCCTGCAAGTACTTATTTTCCTGGAGGGGGGATCCACACTTCCTGCATTGTGTGGGCATTAAGATGGGCTCCACATATTGCAGGCGAATTATCTATCAGGTCCATAAAAGATCATAGGGAGCTGTCCACCAATCCAGGACCCAGTGACAAAGATCAAACAACAACAAAATGCTTGTGACTGGTTGGTAACTCTGCAGCCACTGATACCTCCCAGTCTGCTGAAAAATCCACATTCCTAGGAATGCAAACAGCATCATTAATGTTTTGGCTGCCATCAAAATCCAAAAAGTGTAGCAAAGTCCATGCCTGAGTCTCATGTTGCACCCTTACCCAGACAGCTAAAGTCGTGATTTTATGAGATTTCTACAAGAAAAGGAATAATCAACACTGGACTGTGTCTAACTCTGCTCTTGTGAAGGTCTTTCCTACACCAGGATTAGGGATGACCCCTTCCCAGGACTGTAATAACAGACCAAAAGAATGGTCAAAATGAGGGTGAATTTTAGAAAGTCCCTTGTTAGAGCGAACACTAGCCAGCCATTCAAGTAAGGGACCATCAACAATCACCTTCTTTCATAAGACTGCAGGGCACAACAGCCAACACCTTTGTGAAAACTCTAGGCACAGAAATAGCTTAAATGGAAACACTTTGTAACAAAATTGTCACCTATCCAGAGTGAAATGGTAGCATCTCATACGTAAGTCTTATAGCCTGAGCTGTGATAATGCATCCAGCATGTTCAACACCACCATCTAGACATCTTTCAGGAGCAAAGGCATAATCTTCTTTTGGATGCCATCCACAACAGCACATGCCACGTGTTGGTTAAAGCCTAAATGAGGTCCAGAACAGGAATAGAGTTACATGTACCCTTTGAGAAAGACATGGTAGTAAACTCTCCTTTTGTTCTTAAACTTGGACAGCCTCTACTGTACCTATGAGCGCTAGAATCTTGGCCTGTTCCAACAGTCCCACTGACAGGGAATAATGTGTCAGTGGATCTCTTTCTGGGGGAGGATGTATGAGCTCTCAGACAAGAATGAATACGAGTTATCTCCTACGCTGGATCCTAGTGATGGCTCTCCATGTCAGGATAAATTCAAGAGAACTACTACTTAAATATACTGTGAGATCACTGCACTTTGGAGTACAAGGAAGAACTCCAAGGCACTGCTAATCTCAGGCTCAGTAAATAATACACTCTTATTTGAACTTTCACTTCCCTATTTCAAGTCTCACAATTACAGTCCAGAATTTCAACAAGTACCCAAGTGCTACAAACCTGAATCAGGAAGATGAAAAAAGATCTAATCGCACAATATCACCAAAAGCTATGCTGATGTCCAAGGTTGCCATGGAGATGAGGAAAGAGCACGAGGAAAAGAAAACCTGTAAGACTGTATCTGCAGTCATGGAAGAGTTAGGACTGACTGAAATCTTATATGGAAAACAAGAGTAACTCAAATGTCAAATTAGATGGGTACATGACAGAGTAATATTAATGTCACAAAAAGTCTAGGAACCCTTTTTCACTCCCTAATGTCTCAGTTTAATATCTTCTGGGAGTAAAAATTCTTACACCCAGAAGGCATTTAACTGTGAGGAAAATATGTAAGGTTTCTTATCCTTTTACAGGTTCATAGGAGAATACTAGGCTAACTGCCCTGAAGGGCCATTTTAAGCCCAACCAATAAACAACAATCAGAACCAAATCCTGAAACTTGCATCAATGAGACAAAGACCCTAACAGTTATACCAAACTCACCAAACCCTTTTTGTTGGTACTATTATTTGCTCAAATCTGTAGTATTTGTCGTTAATTAAATTACAGAGCCAATTTATCAGCAAGGTAATCAAACTCAAAAGAAAAGATGTGCAAAGGCACTCGGGAAGCTCTTGATGTTGTATAGAAGGAGCTGCAAGGAAGGGATGAGGAATCTAGCTCCCACATAACACTGGTAGTCAATATATCAAATGTATACTAGCAATCACAGAGAATGAAAAGGAAGTTCTAGGATCAACATGGATGTCTATACATGCCATGGCTGTTTTGGGAAGGAGTAGAATGTCAAAAGCATGACAGTCATACTGGACTTGAAAAATA